>NW_025745234.1:801529-839029 GCF_021184085.1 Oncorhynchus gorbuscha | reverse complement strand
GAGCAGCTGTTTCTGATCCTGGAGTTTGAGTTTGGAGGCAGAGACCTGGAGAACAGTAATGGACAGGTGAGGACACCTGGAGAACAGTAATGGACAGGTGAGGACACCTGGAGAACAGTAATGGACAGGTGGGGACACCTGGAGAACAGTAATGGACAGGTGAGGAGACCTGGAGGACAGGTGAGGAGACCTGGAGAACAGTAATGGACAGGTGGGGACACCTGGAGAGCAGTAATGGACAGGTGAGGACACCTGGAGAACAGTAATGGACAGGTGGGGACACCTGGAGAACAGTAATGGACAGGTGGGGACACCTGGAGAGCAGTAATGGACAGGTGAGGACACCTGGAGAGCAGTAATGGACAGGTGAGGACACCTGGAGAACAGTAATGGACAGGTGGGGACACCTGGAGAGCAGTAATGGACAGGTGAGGACACCTGGAGAGCAGTAATGGACAGGTGAGGACACCTGGAGAACAGTAATGGACAGGTCAGGAGACCTGGAGAACAGTAATGGACAGGTGAGGACACCTGGAGAGCAGTAATGGACAGGTGGGGACACCTGGAGAGCAGTAATGGACAGGTGAGGACACCTGGAGAGCAGTAATGGACAGGTGGGGACACCTGGAGAGCAGTAATGGACAGGTGAGGAGACCTGGAGAACAGTAATGGACAGGTGAGGACACCTGGAGAACAGTAATGGACAGGTGAGGACACCTGGAGAACAGTAATGGACAGGTGAGGACACCTGGAGAACAGTAATGGACAGGTGAGGACACCTGGTTCTGTTTGGTTCTCTACAGTATATCTGATTGGGTGTTTGGTTCTCTACAGTATATCTGATTGGGTGTTTGGTCTTGTGATATGTTTATGAACATACCGAAACTCCCCTCCCTTCCTGTCCTGTCCACTTTCTCTCCTCTCTCCTCCCTCTCTCCTTTCTCTCCTCCCATCCTCCTCTCTCTCCCTCTCCTCCTCTCTCCCTCTCTCCTCCCCCTCTCCATCCCCTCTCTCCTCTCTCTCTCTCCCCCTCTCTCCATCTCCTCCCCTCTCTCCTCTCCCTCTCTCTCTCCTCCTCTCTCCCCTCTCTCCTCCCCCTCTCTCCATCCCCTCTCTCCTCCCCCTCTCTCTCTCCACCTCTTCTCCTCTCCTCCCTCTCTCCTCCCCTCCTCTCCTCCTCCCTCTCCTCTCTCTCCTCCCCTCCTCTCCTCCTCCCTCTCTCCTCCTCCCTCTCTCCTCTCCCTCTCTCCTCCCCTCTCCCCTCTCTCCTCTCTCCTCCCCAGCTGGCGTCGGTGATGGTGTCTAAGAGTATCCTCCATCAGGTGACTGCTGCTCTGGCTGTGGCTGAACAGGAGCTCTGCTTTGAACACAGGTCTGTCTGTCTGTCTGTCTGTCTGTCTAACCTGTCTGTCTGTCTAACCTGTCTAACCTGTCTGTCTGTCCAACCATCTGTCTGTCTGTCTAACCTGTCTGTCTGTCTAACCTGTCTGTCTGTCTAACCTGTTTGTCTGTCTAACCTGTTTGTCTGTCTAACCTGTTTGTCTGTCTAACCTGTTTGTCTGTCTAACCCGTCTGTCTGTCTAACCTGTTTGTCTGTCTAACCTGTTTGTCTGTCTAACCTGTTTGTCTGTCTAACCTGTTTGTCTGTCTAACCATCTGTCTGTCTAACCTGTCTGTCTGTCTAACCTGTCTGTCTGTCTAACCTGTCTGTCTAACCTGTCTGTCTAACCTGTCTGTCTGTCCAACCATCTGTCTGTCTGTCTGTCTAACCTGTTTGTCTGTCTAACCTGTCTGTCTGTCTAACCTGTCTGTCTGTCTGTCTAACCTGTCTGTCTGTCTGTCTAACCTGTCTGTCTAACCTGTCTGTCTGTCTAACCTGTCTGTCTGTCTAACCTGTCTGTCTGTCTAACCTGTCTGTCTGTCTAACCTGTCTGTCTGTCTGTCTAACCTGTCTGTCTGTCTAACCTGTCTGTCTGTCTAACCCGTCTGTCTGTCTAACCTGTCTGTCTGTCTAACCTGTCTGTCTGTCTAACCTGTCTGTCTGTCCAACCATCTGTCTGTCTGTCTAACCTGTCGCCTGTGTCTGTCTAACCTGTCTGTCTGTCTAACCTGTCGCCTGTGTCTGTCTAACCTGTCTGTCTGTCTAACCTGTCTGTCTAACCTGTCTGTCTGTCTGTCTAACCTGTCTGTCTGTCTAACCTGTCTGTCTGTCTAACCTGTTTGTCTGTCTAACCTGTTTGTCTGTCTAACCTGTTTGTCTGTCTAACCTGTCTGTCTGTCTAACCTGTCTGTCTAACCTGTCTGTCTGTCTAACCTGTCTGTCTGTCTAACCTGTTTGTCTGTCTAACCTGTTTGTCTGTCTAACCTGTCGCCTGTGTCTGTCTAACCTGTCTGTCTGTCTAACCTGTCGCCTGTGTCTGTCTAACCTGTCTGTCTGTCTAACCTGTCTGTCTAACCTGTCTGTCTGTCTAACCTGTCTGTCTGTCTAACCTGTTTGTCTGTCTAACCTGTTTGTCTGTCTAACCTGTTTGTCTGTCTAACCTGTTTGTCTGTCTAACCCGTCTGTCTGTCTAACCTGTCTGTCTGTCTAACCCGTTTGTCTGTCTAACCTGTTTGTCTGTCTAACCTGTTTGTCTGTCTAACCATCTGTCTGTCTAACCTGTCTGTCTAACCTGTCTGTCTGTCTAACCTGTCTGTCTAACCTGTCTGTCTGTCCAACCATCTGTCTGTCTGTCTGTCTAACCTGTTTGTCTGTCTAACCTGTCTGTCTGTCTAACCTGTCTGTCTGTCTGTCTAACCTGTCTGTCTGTCTAACCTGTCTGTCTAACCTGTCTGTCTGTCTAACCTGTCTGTCTGTCTAACCTGTCTGTCTGTCTGTCTAACCTGTCTGTCTGTCTGTCTAACCTGTCTGTCTGTCTGTCTAACCTGTCTGTCTGTCTAACCTGTCTGTCTGTCTAACCCGTCTGTCTGTCTAACCCGTCTGTCTGTCTAACCTGTCTGTCTGTCTAACCTGTCTGTCTGTCTAACCTGTCTGTCTGTCTAACCTGTCTGTCTGTCCAACCATCTGTCTGTCTGTCTAACCTGTCGCCTGTGTCTGTCTAACCTGTCTGTCTGTCTAACCTGTCGCCTGTGTCTGTCTAACCTGTCTGTCTGTCTAACCTGTCTGTCTAACCTGTCTGTCTAACCTGTTTGTCTGTCTAACCTGTTTGTCTGTCTAACCTGTTTGTCTGTCTAACCTGTCTGTCTGTCTGTCTAACCTGTCTGTCTAACCTGTCTGTCTGTCTAACCTGTCTGTCTGTCTAACCTGTTTGTCTGTCTAACCTGTTTGTCTGTCTAACCTGTCGCCTGTGTCTGTCTAACCTGTCTGTCTGTCTAACCTGTCGCCTGTGTCTGTCTAACCTGTCTGTCTGTCTAACCTGTCTGTCTAACCTGTCTGTCTGTCTGTCTAACCTGTCTGTCTGTCTAACCTGTCTGTCTGTCTAACCTGTCTGTCTGTCTAACCTGTCTGTCTGTCTAACCTGTCTGTCTGTCTAACCTGTCTGTCTGTCTAACCTGTCTGTCTGTCTAACCTGTTTGTCTGTCTAACCATCTGTTTGTCTGTCTAACCTGTCTGTCTGTCTAACCTGTCTGTCTGTCTGTCTAACCTGTCTGTCTGTCTGTCTAACCTGTCTGTCTGTCTGTCTAACCTGTCTGTCTGTCTGTCTAACCTGTCTGTCTGTCTAACCTGTCTGTCTGTCCAACCATCTGTCTGTCTGTCTAACCTGTCGCCTGTGTCTGTCTAACCTGTCTGTCTGTCTAACCTGTCTGTCTGTCTAACCTGTCGCCTGTGTCTGTCTAACCTGTCTGTCTGTTTAACCTGTCTGTCTGTCTAACCTGTCTGCCTGCCTGTCTGTCTGTCTAACCTGTCTGTCTGTCTGTTTAACCTGTCTGTCTGTCTAACCTGTCTGTCTTGCCTGCCTGTCTGTCTGTCTAACCTGTCGTCTGTCTGTCTGTCTAACCTGTCTGTCTGGTAACACCTAACTGTGTGTGTTAGTAACCTGATTTCCTGTCCTCAGAGACCTCCACTGGGGTAATGTGTTTAACCTGTCTGTCTGTCTAACCTGTCTGTCTGTCTAACCTGTCTGTCTGTCTAACCTGTCTGTCTGTCTAACCTGTCTGTCTGTTTAACCTGTCTGTCTAACCTGTCTGTCTAACCTGTCTGTCTGTCCGTCTAACCTGTCTGTCTGGTAACACCTAACTGTGTGTGTTAGTAACCTGATTTCCTGTCCTCAGAGACCTCCACTGGGGTAATGTGTTTAACCTGTCTGTCTGTCTGTCTAACCTGTCTGTGTGTGTTAGTAACCTGTTTTCCTGTCCTCAGAGACCTCCACTGGGGTAATGTGTCTAACCTGTCTGTCTGTCTAACCTGTCTGTCTAACCTGTCTGTCTGGTAACACCTAACTGTGTGTTAGTAACCTGTTTTCCTGTCCTCAGAGACCTCCACTGGGGTAATGTGTCTAACCTGTCTGTCTGTTTCCTGTCCTCAGAGACCTCCACTGGGGTAATGTGTTGGTCCAGTCCACTAAGGAGAAGGAGGGGAGTTTCCTCCTCAATGGAACAAACCATTCCTTAGAGACCAGGGGGGTGAGCGTACGCATCATCGACTACTCCCTCTCCAGGCTCGAGATCGGTCAGTCCACCTCTCTCTCTCTCTCTGTCTCTGTCTCTCTGTCTGTCTGTCTCTCTCTCTCTGTCTCTCTCTCTGTCTCTCTCTCTCTGTCTCTGTCTGTCTGTCTCTGTCTGTCTGTCTCTGTCTGTCTCTCGCTGTCTGTCTGTCTCTCGCTGTCTGTCTGTCTCTCGCTGTCTGTCTGTCTCTCGCTGTCTGTCTGTCTCTCGCTGTCTGTCTGTCTCTCGCTGTCTGTCTGTCTCTCTGTCTCTCTGTCTGTCTCTCTCTCTGTCTGTCTCTCTGTCTCTCTGTCTGTCTCTCCGTCTCTCTGTCTGTCCCTCTCTCTGTCTGTCCCTCTCTCTGTCTGTCCCTCTCTCTGTCTGTCCCTCTCTCTGTCTGTCCCTCTGTCTGTCTGTCCCTCTGTCTGTCTGTCCCTCTGTCTGTCTGTCTGTCTGTCTGTCTGTCTCTCTCTCTGTCTCTCTCCGTCTGTCTCGGCCTCTCTCTCTGTACCACTAACGTGTGTGTGTGTGTGTGTGTGTGTGTGTGTGTGTGTGTGTAGATGGTCTCACCGTGTCCTGTGACATCTCAGAGGATGAGGAGTTGTTCCAGGGCCATGGAGACCTGCAGTTTGACATCTACAGACTCATGAGACAGGAGAACGGGTACGTTGGGGTGGGGGGTTACCATGGAGACCTGCAGTTTGACATCTACAGACTCATGAGACAGGAGAACGGGTACGTTGGGGTGGGGGTTACCATGGAGTACGGGTACGTTGGGGTGGGTGGTTACCATGGAGAACGGGTACGTTGGGGTGGGTGGTTACCATGGAGAACGGGTACGTTGGGGTGGGTGGTTACCATGGAGAACGGGTACGTTGGGTTGGGTGGTTACCATGGAGAACGGATACGTTGTGGTGGGGGGGGTTGGGTGGTTATTGGGGGTGTGGGTGGTTATTGGGGGGTGGTGGTTATTGGGGGTGTGTGGGTGGTTATTGGGGGTGTGGGTGGTTATTGGGGGTGTGGGTGGTTATTGAGGGGTGTTGGTTATTGGGGGTGTGGGTGGTTATTGGGGGGTGTGGGTGGTAACCTGTCTCTCTCTCTCTCTCTCCTACAGTAACAAGTGGGGTGACTACCAGCCCCACTCCAATGTGTTGTGGCTCCACTACCTGAGCTCCAAGCTGCTGACTATGACCTATAAAGGTCGAGGGGGCCGGGGTGTCAAGCAGGCCAGGTTGGACCTGCAGCGTTTCCACGACGATGTCCTCATCTTCCGATCTGCCTCTGACATACTGTACAACTGTGGCCTGTTCCAATGAGAAAGAGAGTGTGTGTGTGTGTGTGTGTGTGTGTGTGTGTGTGTGTGTGTGTGTGTGTGTGTGTGTGTGTGTGCCACATATTGTTGTTGTTAGCTTGGTTAGCGGGATGCTAAGTGGTTAGCGGGATGCTAAGTGGTTAGCGGGATGCTAAGTGGTTAGCTATAGTATTGTGTAGGATCCAGTCGTAACCTTTTTTGGAGGTGAACTCTTCTTGTGAACAATATTTATAAACCCAGAAGACTAATGGCTTTGTATTCTAAAATTAAAAAGGGGTTTTGTTATTAAACGTTGAATAGAATCAATGACCAAAAACTGTGTTTTGGTGTCTGATTTTTTTTTCACGAGACAACGCAAAGATTCCTAGATGCCCTTCCAGACTCCCTCCGCCTCGTCAAGACAACGCCCAAAGATCCTGAGATGACCTTAATGCAGTCTCACCGCTAAAAACAAAACATACTCCTCCCTGACAACAAGAAAATACCCTGAAGCTTCAGAAAAGGAAATGGCGCCACACCAAACAGGAAGTCTTCTGACTAGCAGAAATCTGCAGCACCAAAGAGCCCTTACCCACCGAACTGCTGGATCTGAACGAAAACAGGAAGTCTTCTGACTAATGCAGTCTCACCGCTAAAACAGAAAACATACGGCATAATAAACTAGCTCCCTGACAACAAGAAAATACCCTGACCAGCTTCTGACAGAAAAGGAAATGAGCCCTCACTGCTGCTCCACCAAACAGGAAGTCTTCTGACTAGCTTGAAGAGACAGTACCGTATCGAAGAGCCCTTACTGCTGCTCCACCAAACAGGAAGTCTTCTGACTAGCTTGGACTAGCTTGGAAGACAGTACCGTATCGAAGACAGTGCTCCACCAAACAGTCTTCTGACTAGCTTGACCAAAGAGCCTCACTGCTGCTACACTGCTGCTACACCAAACAGGAAGTCTTCTGACTAGCTTGGAGAGACAGTACCGTGCAGCACCAAAGAGTCCTTACTGCTGCTACACCAAACAGGAAGTCTTCTGACTAGCTTGGAGAGACAGTACCGTATCGAAGAGCCCTCACTGCTGCTCCACCAAACAGGAAGTCTTCTGACTAGCTTTGAAAGACAGTACCGTATCGAAGAGCCCTCACTGCTGCTCCACCAAACAGGAAGTCTTCTGACTAGCTTGGAGAGACAGTACCGTATCGAAGAGCCCTTACTGCTACTCCATCATCCTATTACCCTACAAAACAGGAAGTCTTCTGAATTGAGAATAAATTCAATTGGAGAGACC
This sequence comes from Oncorhynchus gorbuscha, assembly GCF_021184085.1. NCBI lineage: Eukaryota > Metazoa > Chordata > Actinopteri > Salmoniformes > Salmonidae > Oncorhynchus > Oncorhynchus gorbuscha. The sequence goes on along the minus strand of NW_025745234.1, from coordinate 831,794 downwards.
TAAAAAGCCCTTTTTTTTTGGAGAGACATACTGTCACTGCTGCTACAAAACAGGAAGTCTAACTAAAAGTACCGTGCAGCATTCCTCAAGAGAGGATGGCTTTCTACTCCATCATCCTATTACTTTAATTGAGAATAAATTCAATCCTAAATAGCTTTGTGATTTAACTAGGCAAGTGGCTTTCATTTTTTATTTAACGGTTAAAAACAAATAATTATTTACAATGACGGCCTACCAAAAGGCAAAATACCTCCTACGGGGGCTGGGATTAAAATAAATATAAATATAAATATAGGACAAAACACACACATCACGACGAGAGACCTAAGACAACATCACAACATGGTAGCAACACAACTTGATAACATGGTAGCATGACAACAACACAACAACATGGTAGCAACAATGTGGTAGCAAGTGACAATAACATGGTAGCAGCACAACACGACAACAACATGGTAGCAACACAACATGGTAGCAACACAACATAACAACATGGTAGCAACACAACATGACAACAACATGGTAGCATCACAACATGGTAGCAGCACAACATGACAACGGCATGGTAGCAACACAACATGACAACAACATGGTAGCAACACAACATGACAACAACACGGTAGCAACACAACATGACAACAACACGGTAGCAACACAACATGACAACAACACAGTAGCAACACAACATGACAACAACATGGTAGCAACATGACAACAACATGGTAGCAACACAACATGACAACAACATGGTAGCAACACAACATGACAACAACATGGTAGCAGCACAACATGACAACAACATGGTAGCAGCACAACATGACAACAACATGGTAGCAGCACAACATGACAACAACATGGTAGCAACACAACATGACAACAACATGGTAGCAACACATGACAAAAACATGGTAGCAACACAACATGACAACAACATGGTAGCAACACAACATGACAGCAACATGGTAGCAACACAACATGACAGCAACATGGTAGCAACACAACATGACAACAACATGGTAGCAACACATGACAAAAACATGGTAGCAACACAACATGACAACAACATGGTAGCAACACAACATGACACCAACAACATGGTAGCAACACAACATGACAACAACATGGTAGCAACAGAACATGACAACATGGTAGCAACATGACAACAACATGGTAGCAACATGGTAGCAACACAACATGACACCAACAACATGGTAGCAACACAACATGACACCAACAACATGGTAGCAACACAACATGACAACAACATGGTAGCAACAGAACATGACAACATGGTAGCAACACAACATGACAACAACATGGTAGCAACATGGTAGCAACACAACATGACAACAACATGGTAGCAACACAACATGACAACAACATGGTAGCAGCACAACATGACAACAACATGGTAGCAACACAACATGACACCAACAACATGGTAGCAACACAACATGACAACAACATGGTAACAACACATGACACCAACAACATGGTAGCAACACAACATGACAACAACATGGTAGCAACACAACATGACACCAACAACATGGTAGCAACACAACATGACAACAACATGTAGCAACACAACATGACAACAACATGGTAGCAACACAACATGACAACAACATGGTAGCAACACAACATGACACCAACAACATGGTAGCAACACAACAAGACAACAACATGGTAGCAACACAACATGACAACAACATGGTAGCAACACAACATGACAACAACATGGTAGCAACACAACATGACAACATCAACATGGTAGCAACACAACATGACAACAACATGGTAGCAACACAACACAGGGTACAAACATTACAAGAAGGTAGAGACAACAAAACATCACACAAAGCAGCCACAACTGTCAATTGGGGCGGCAGCGTAGCCTAGTGGTTAGAGCGTTGGACTAGTAACCGGAAGGTTGTGAGTTCAAACCCCCGAGCTGACAAGGTACAAATCTGTCGTTCTGCCCCTGAACAAGGCAGTTAACCCACTGTTCCTAGGCCGTCATTGAAAATAAGAATATGTTCTTAACTGATTAAATAAAGGTTAAAAAAAATAAGACTGTCCATGATTGAGTCTTTGAATGAAGAGATGGAGATAAAACTGTCCAGTTTGAGTGTTTTTTGCAGCTCGTTCCAGTCGCTAGCTGCAGCGAACTGAAAAGAGGAGCGACCCAGGGATGTGTGTGCTTTGGGGACCTTTAACAGTACGCGACTGGCAGAACAGATGTTGGAGATATCGGGGATGCAGTAGATATCTCAGATAGGGGGGAGTGAACAGGTGTTGTATGTGGAGGATGAGGGCTGCAGTAGGTATCTCAGATAGGGGGGAGTGAACAGGTGTTGTATGTGGAGGATGAGGGCTGCAGTAGGTATCTCAGATAGGGGGGAGTGAACAGGTGTTGTATGTGGAGGATGAGGACTGCAGTAGATATCTCAGATAGGAGGGAGTGAACAGGTGTTGTATGTGGAGGATGAGGGCTGCAGTAGATCTCTCAGATAGGGGGGAGTGAAGGGGTGTTGTATGTGGAGGATGAGGGCTGCAGTAGGTATCTCAGATAGGGGGAGTGAAGGGGTGTTGTATGTGGAGGATGAGGGCTGCAGTAGATATCTCAGATAGGGGGAGTGAACAGGTGTTGTATGTGGAGGATGAGGGCTGCAGTAGGTATCTCAGATAGGGGGAGTGAACAGGTGTTGTATGTGGAGGATGAGGACTGCAGTAGATATCTCAGATAGGAGGGAGTGAACAGGTGTTGTATGTGGAGGATGAGGGCTGCAGTAGATCTCTCAGATAGGGGGGAGTGAAGGGGTGTTGTATGTGGAGGATGAGGGCTGCAGTAGGTATCTCAGATAGGGGGGAGTGAACAGGTGTTGTATGTGGAGGATGAGGGCTGCAGTAGATATCTCAGATAGGGGGGAGTGAACGGGTGTTGTATGTGGAGGATGAGGGCTGCAGTAGATATCTCAGATAGGGGGGAGTGAACAGGTGTTGTATGTGGAGGATGAGGGCTACAGTAGATATCTCAGATAGGGGGGAGTGAACGGGTGTTGTATGTGGAGGATGAGGGCTGCAGTAGGTATCTCAGATAGGGGGGAGTGAACAGTTGTTGTATGTGGAGGATGAGGGCTGCAGTAGATATCTCAGATAGGGGGGAGTGAGGCCTAAGAGGGTTTTATAAATAAGCATCAACCAGTGGGTCTTGCGACGGGTATACAGAGATGACCAGTTTTCAGAGGACTATATAACTGTCCCTAGAATTTCTCCGCAAACAGCTGGAGGCAGGGCTTTCTCCTATCGAGCTCCATTTTTATGGAACGGTCTGCCTACCCATGTCAGAGACGCAAACTCGGTCTCAACCTTTAAGTCTTTACTGAAGACTCATCTCTTCAGTGGGTCATATGATTGAGTGTAGTCTGGCCCAGGAGTGGGAAGGTGAATGTAAAGGCTCTGAAGCAACGAACCGCCCTTGCTGTCTCTGCCTGGCCGGTTCCCCTCTTTCCACTGGGATTCTCTGCCTCTAACCCTGTTACGGGGGCTGAGTCACTGGCTTACTGGGGCTCTCTCATGCCGTCCCTGGAAGGGGTGCGTCACTTGAGTGGGTTGAGTCACTGATGTGATCTTCCTGTCTGGGTTGGCGCCCCCCCTTGGGTTGTGCCGTGGCGGAGGTCTTTGTGGGCTATACTCAGCCCTCTCACCTGGTTAACTCATTCATCCTGGTTCAGGAAACAGCCCCCCTCCAGTATCTGAACAACAACCCCCCTCCAGTATCTGAACAACAGCCCCCCTCCAGTATCTGAACAACAGCCCCCCCCCTCCAGTATCTGAACAACAGCCCCCTACAGTATCTGAACAACAGCCCCCCTACAGTATCTGAACAACAGCCCCCTCCAGTATCTGAACAACAGCCCCCTACAGTATCTGAACAACAGCCCCCCTACAGTATCTGAACAACAGCCCCCCTACAGTATCTGAACAACAGCCTCCCCCTCCAGTATCTGAACAACAGCCCCCTACAGTATCTGAACAACAGCCCCCTCCAGTATCTGAACAACAGCCCCCTCCAGTATCTGAACAACAGCCCCCTCCAGTATCTGAACAACAGCCCCCTCCAGTATCTGAACAACAGCCCCCTCCAGTATCTGAACAACAGCCCCCTCCAGTATCTGAACAACAGCCCCCTACAGTATCTGAACAACAGCCCCCCTCCAGTATCTGAACAACAGCCCCCTCCAGTATCTGAACAACAGCCCCCCCCTCCAGTATCTGAACAACAGGCCCCTCCAGTATCTGAACAACAGCCCCCTCCAGTATCTGAACAACAGCCCCCTCCAGTATCTGAACAACAGCCCCCCTCCAGTATCTGAACAACAGCCCCCCTCCAGTATCTGAACAACAGCCCCCCTCCAGTATCTGAACAACAGCCCCCTCCAGTATCTGAACAACAGCCCCCTCCAGTATCTGAACAACAGCCCCCTCCAGTATCTGAACAACAGCCCCCTCCAGTATCTGAACAACAGCCCCCTCCAGTATCTGAACAACAGCCCCCTCCAGTATCTGAACAACAGCCCCCTCCAGTATCTGAACAACAGCCCCCTCCAGTATCTGAACAACAGCCCCCCTACAGTATCTGAACAACAGCCCCCTCCAGTATCTGAACAACAGCCCCCTCCAGTATCTGAACAACAGCCCCCTCCAGTATCTGACACTGATACAACAACTAACCACAGACAGCAGAGTAGATATAAATAAAATACTTTATTCCACATTATAGATTATAATACAATACATTTGCATTGAACAAGCTTTTGGTCTGTCAGGTGTTTGTTTAAAGCTGAGTGTGTTGTACAGGTGAGTAGAGGTCACCTGTGTGTGTTGTACAGGTGAGTAGAGGTCACCTGTGTGTGTGTGTGGTGTGTGTGTGTGTGTGTGGTCTGTCAGGTGTTTGTTTAAAGCTGAGTGTGTTGTACAGGTGTGTGTGTGTGTGTGGTGGTGTGTGTGTGTTCAGAAGGAGAAGTACTTCGTGTACCAATCCTGCTTCTGAGGGTCCCGCCCCTCTGCCCCCTGGCCACTCCCCCTCTGCTCCAAATATGGGCTCCTGGGAACACAGGAAGTACATTTTAGACTGCTGGGAGGGAGGGAGACAGACAGACAGAGAAGGACATTGGGCTTTGTGAAGGAACAGAGACAGAGAGTCAGACAGACAGACAGACAGACAGACAGACAGACAGACAGACAGACAGACAGACAGACAGACAGACAGACAGACAGACAGACAGACAGACAACTATGGGATGATACTCTTAGACAGACAGAGAAGGACATTGGGCTTTGCGAAGGAACACAGACAGCGCTATTGGCTGTGCTGTTTCCATAGATACAGTATCTGTTACCTGGTTGACTGGCTGTTCAGGTGTGGGCGGAGCTCCTGCGAGGGTGAGGTGACGTGTCGAATCCCGTGTCGAGGCTCGGGGAGGGAGGATGGACAGAGGGGGAGGGGGTGGTGGGAGCAGGGGGAGAGGAGTGGGGGTACGAGAGAGAGGGCCGCGACCGCTGGGATCCAAACTGGGAGACCTGGGAGTACGGGGGAGGGAGGGGGAGGAACGAGGTAGAGAGGAGGAGGCGTAGGGCAGAGTTGAGGAGGGGAGGGATGTTGGGGGAGGCAGGGGAGGGGGTGTCGTGGGGGAGGAGGACACTCCTCTCATAGGCGCTGAGGTTTGGAACGCTGGTGACACGGGGCGGAGACTCCTCCACACGCTTCCTCTGAAACACAACGTCATGACGACAACATTCATACAACACAGTGAATAATTAGTTAATCCCACCAATACAACACTAGTTAATCCCACCAATACAACACTAGTTAATCCCACCAATACAACACTAGTTAATCCCACCAATACAACACTAGTTAACCCCACCAATACAACACAGTGAAACACTAGTTAATCCCACCAATACAACACTAGTTAATCCCACCAATACAACACTAGTTAATTCCACCAATACAACACAGTGAAACACTAGTTAATCCCACCAATACAACACTAGTTAATCCCACCAATACAACACTAGTTAACCCCACCAATACAACACTAGTTAATCCCACCAATACAACACTAGTTAATCCCACCAATACAACACTAGTTAATCCCACCAATACAACACTAGTTAATTCCACCAATACAACACAGTGAAACACTAGTTAACCCCACCAATACAACACAGTGAAACACACACTAGTTAATCCCACCAATACAACACTAGTTAACCCCACCAATACAACACAGTGAAACACTAGTTAATCCCACCAATACAACACTAGTTAATCCCACCAATACAACACTAGTTAATCCCACCAATACAACACTAGTTAATCCCACCAATACAACACAGTGAAACACTAGTTAACCCCACCAATACAACACTAGTTAACCCCACCAATACAACACTAGTTAACCCCACCAATACAACACTAGTTAATCCCACCAATACAACACTAGTTAACCCCACCAATACAACACTAGTTAATCCCACCAATACAACACAGTGAAACACTAGTTAATCCCACCAATACAACACTAGTTAATCCCACCAATACAACACAGTGAAACACTAGTTAATTCCACCAATACAACACTAGTTAATCCCACCAATACAACACTAGTTAATCCCACCAATACAACACTAGTTAACCCCACCAATACAACACTAGTTAATCCCACCAATACAACACAGTGAAACACTAGTTAATCCCACCAATACAACACAGTGAAACACTAGTTAATCCCACCAATACAACACAGTGAAACACTAGTTAACCCCACCAATACAACACTAGTTAATCCCACCAATACAACACTAGTTAATCCCACCAATACAACACTAGTTAATCCCACCAATACAACACTAGTTAATCCCACCAATACAACACAGTTAAACACTAGTTAATCCCACCAATACAACACTAGTTAATCCCACCAATACAACACTAGTTAACCCCATCTATACATCACAGTGAAACACTAGTTAATCCCACCAATACAACACTAGTTAATCCCACCAATACAACACAGTTAAACACTAGTTAACCCCACCAATACAACACTAGTTAACCCCACCAATACAACACAGTGAAACACTAGTTAATCCCACCAATACAACACTAGTTAATCCCACCAATACAACACAGTGAAACACTAGTTAACCCCACCAATACAACACTAGTTAATCCCACCAATACAACACTAGTTAATTCCACCAATACAACACTAGTTAATCCCACCAATACAACACAGTGAAACACTAGTTAACCCCACCAATACAACACTAGTTAATCCCACCAATACAACACAGTTAAACACTAGTTAATCCCACCAATACAACACAGTGAAACACTAGTTAATCCCACCAATACAACACTAGTTAATCCCACCAATACAACACAGTGAAACACTAGTTAATCCCACCAATACAACACAGTGAAACACTAGTTAATCCCACCAATACAACACTAGTTAATCCCACCAATACAACACTAGTTAATCCCACCAATACAACACTAGTTAATTCCACCAATACAACACAGTGAAACACTAGTTAATCCCACCAATACAACACTAGTTAATCCCACCAATACAACACTAGTTAATCCCACCAATACAACACAGTGAAACACTAGTTAACCCCACCAATACAACACTAGTTAACCCCACCAATACAACACTAGTTAACCCCACCAATACAACACTAGTTAACCCCACCAATACAACACTAGTTAACCCCACCAATACAACACTAGTTAATCCCACCAATACAACACTAGTTAATCCCACCAATACAACACTAGTTAATCCCACCAATACAACACTAGTTAATCCCACCAATACAACACAGTGAAACACTAGTTAACCCCACCAATACAACACAGTGAAACACTAGTTAATCCTACCAATACAACACTAGTTAACCCCACCAATACAACACAGTGAAACACTAGTTAATCCCACCAATACAACACTAGTTAATCCCACCAATACAACACTAGTTAATCCCACCAATACAACACTAGTTAATCCCACCAATACAACACAGTGAAACACTAGTTAACCCCACCAATACAACACTAGTTAACCCCACCAATACAACACTAGTTAACCCCACCAATACAACACTAGTTAATCCCACCAATACAACACTAGTTAACCCCACCAATACAACACTAGTTAATCCCACCAATACAACACAGTGAAACACTAGTTAATCCCACCAATACAACACTAGTTAATCCCACCAATACAACACAGTGAAACACTAGTTAATTCCACCAATACAACACTAGTTAATCCCACCAATACAACACTAGTTAATCCCACCAATACAACACTAGTTAACCCCACCAATACAACACTAGTTAATCCCACCAATACAACACAGTGAAACACTAGTTAATCCCACCAATACAACACAGTGAAACACTAGTTAATCCCACCAATACAACACAGTGAAACACTAGTTAACCCCACCAATACAACACTAGTTAATCCCACCAATACAACACAGTGAAACACTAGTTAATCCCACCAATACAACACTAGTTAATCCCACCAATACAACACTAGTTAACCCCACCAATACAACACAGTGAAGCACTAGTTAATCCCACCAATACAACACTAGTTAATCCCACCAATACAACACAGTTAAACACTAGTTAATCCCACCAATACAACACTAGTTAATCCCACCAATACAACACTAGTTAATCCCACCAATACAACACTAGTTAACCCCACCAATACAACACAGTGAAACACTAGTTAATCCCACCAATACAACACTAGTTAATCCCACCAATACAACACAGTGAAACACTAGTTAACCCCACCAATACAACACTAGTTAATCCCACCAATACAACACTAGTTAATTCCACCAATACAACACTAGTTAATCCCACCAATACAACACAGTGAAACACTAGTTAACCACACCAATACAACACTAGTTAATCCCACCAATACAACACAGTTAAACACTAGTTAATCCCACCAATACAACACAGTGAAACACTAGTTAATCCCACCAATACAACACTAGTTAATCCCACCAATACAACACTAGTTAATCCCACCAATACAACACAGTGAAACACTAGTTAATCCCACCAATACAACACAGTGAAACACTAGTTAATCCCACCAATACAACACTAGTTAATCCCACCAATACAACACTAGTTAATCCCACCAATACAACACTAGTTAATTCCACCAATACAACACAGTGAAACACTAGTTAATCCCACCAATACAACACTAGTTAATCCCACCAATACAACACTAGTTAATCCCACCAATACAACACTAGTGAATCCCACCAATACAACACTAGTTAATCCCACCAATACAACACAGTGAAACACTAGTTAATCCCACCAATACAACACAGTGAAACACTAGTTAATCCCACCAATACAACACTAGTTAATCCCACCAATACAACACTAGTTAATTCCACCAATACAACACTAGTTAATCCCACCAATACAACACTAGTTAATCCCACCAATACAACACTAGTTAATCCCACCAATACAACACTAGTTAATTCCACCAATACAACACTAGTTAATCCCACCAATACAACACTAGTTAATCCCACCAATACAACACTAGTTAATTCCACCAATACAACACTAGTTAATCCCACCAATACAACACTAGTTAATTCCACCAATACAACACAGTGAAACACTAGTTAATCCCACCAATACAACACTAGTTAATCCCACCAATACAACACTAGTTAACCCCACCAATACAACAATAGTTAATCCCACCAATACAACACTAGTTAATCCCACCAATACAACACTAGTTAATCCCACCAATACAACACTAGTTAATTCCACCAATACAACACAGTGAAACACTAGTTAACCCCACCAATACAACACAGTGAAACACTAGTTAATCCCACCAATACAACACTAGTTAACCCCACCAATACAACACAGTGAAACACTAGTTAATCCCACCAATACAACACTAGTTAATCCCACCAATACAACACTAGTTAATCCCACCAATACAACACTAGTTAATCCCACCAATACAACACAGTGAAACACTAGTTAACCCCACCAATACAACACTAGTTAATCCCACCAATACAACACTAGTTAACCCCACCAATACAACACTAGTTAATCCCACCAATACAACACTAGTTAACCCCACCAATACAACACTAGTTAATCCCACCAATACAACACAGTGAAACACTAGTTAATCCCACTAATACAACACTAGTTAATCCCACCAATACAACACTAGTTAACCCCACCAATACAACACAGTGAAGCACTAGTTAATCCCACCAATACAACACTAGTTAATCCCACCAATACAACACAGTTAAACACTAGTTAATCCCACCAATACAACACTAGTTAATCCCACCAATACAACACTAGTTAACCCCACCAATACAACACTAGTTAATCCCACCAATACAACACTAGTTAATCCCACCAATACAACACAGTGAAACACTAGTTAACCCCACCAATACAACACTAGTTAACCCCACCAATACAACACTAGTTAACCCCACCAATACAACACTAGTTAATCCCACCAATACAACACTAGTTAATCCCACCAATACAACACTAGTTAATCCCACCAATACAACACTAGTTAATCCCACCAATACAACACAGTGAAACACTAGTTAACCCCACCAATACAACACAGTGAAACACTAGTTAATCCTACCAATACAACACTAGTTAACCCCACCAATACAACACAGTGAAACACTAGTTAATCCCACCAATACAACACTAGTTAATCCCACCAATACAACACTAGTTAATCCCACCAATACAACACTAGTTAATCCCACCAATACAACACAGTGAAACACTAGTTAACCCCACCAATACAACACTAGTTAACCCCACCAATACAACACTAGTTAACCCCACCAATACAACACTAGTTAATCCCACCAATACAACACTAGTTAACCCCACCAATACAACACTAGTTAATCCCACCAATACAACACAGTGAAACACTAGTTAATCCCACCAATACAACACTAGTTAATCCCACCAATACAACACAGTGAAACACTAGTTAATTCCACCAATACAACACTAGTTAATCCCACCAATACAACACTAGTTAATCCCACCAATACAACACTAGTTAACCCCACCAATACAACACTAGTTAATCCCACCAATACAACACAGTGAAACACTAGTTAATCCCACCAATACAACACAGTGAAACACTAGTTAATCCCACCAATACAACACAGTGAAACACTAGTTAACCCCACCAATACAACACTAGTTAATCCCACCAATACAACACAGTGAAACACTAGTTAATCCCACCAATACAACACTAGTTAATCCCACCAATACAACACTAGTTAACCCCACCAATACAACACAGTGAAGCACTAGTTAATCCCACCAATACAACACTAGTTAATCCCACCAATACAACACAGTTAAACACTAGTTAATCCCACCAATACAACACTAGTTAATCCCACCAATACAACACTAGTTAATCCCACCAATACAACACTAGTTAACCCCACCAATACAACACAGTGAAACACTAGTTAATCCCACCAATACAACACTAGTTAATCCCACCAATACAACACAGTGAAACACTAGTTAACCCCACCAATACAACACTAGTTAATCCCACCAATACAACACTAGTTAATTCCACCAATACAACACTAGTTAATCCCACCAATACAACACAGTGAAACACTAGTTAACCACACCAATACAACACTAGTTAATCCCACCAATACAACACAGTTAAACACTAGTTAATCCCACCAATACAACACAGTGAAACACTAGTTAATCCCACCAATACAACACTAGTTAATCCCACCAATACAACACTAGTTAATCCCACCAATACAACACAGTGAAACACTAGTTAATCCCGCCAATACAACACAGTGAAACACTAGTTAATCCCACCAATACAACACTAGTTAATCCCACCAATACAACACTAGTTAATCCCACCAATACAACACTAGTTAATTCCACCAATACAACACAGTGAAACACTAGTTAATCCCACCAATACAACACTAGTTAATCCCACCAATACAACACTAGTTAATCCCACCAATACAACACTAGTTAATCCCACCAATACAACACTAGTTAATCCCACCAATACAACACAGTGAAACACTAGTTAATCCCACCAATACAACACAGTGAAACACTAGTTAATCCCACCAATACAACACTAGTTAATCCCACCAATACAACACTAGTTAATTCCACCAATACAACACTAGTTAATCCCACCAATACAACACTAGTTAATCCCACCAATACAACACTAGTTAATCCCACCAATACAACACTAGTTAATTCCACCAATACAACACTAGTTAATCCCACCAATACAACACTAGTTAATCCCACCAATACAACACTAGTTAATTCCACCAATACAACACTAGTTAATCCCACCAATACAACACTAGTTAATTCCACCAATACAACACAGTGAAACACTAGTTAATCCCACCAATACAACACTAGTTAATCCCACCAATACAACACTAGTTAACCCCACCAATACAACACTAGTTAATCCCACCAATACAACACTAGTTAATCCCACCAATACAACACTAGTTAATCCCACCAATACAACACTAGTTAATTCCACCAATACAACACAGTGAAACACTAGTTAACCCCACCAATACAACACAGTGAAACACTAGTTAATCCCACCAATACAACACTAGTTAACCCCACCAATACAACACAGTGAAACACTAGTTAATCCCACCAATACAACACTAGTTAATCCCACCAATACAACACTAGTTAATCCCACCAATACAACACTAGTTAATCCCACCAATACAACACAGTGAAACACTAGTTAACCCCACCAATACAACACTAGTTAACCCCACCAATACAACACTAGTTAACCCCACCAATACAACACTAGTTAATCCCACCAATACAACACTAGTTAACCCCACCAATACAACACTAGTTAATCCCACCAATACAACACAGTGAAACACTAGTTAATCCCACTAATACAACACTAGTTAATCCCACCAATACAACACTAGTTAACCCCACCAATACAACACAGTGAAGCACTAGTTAATCCCACCAATACAACACTAGTTAATCCCACCAATACAACACAGTTAAACACTAGTTAATCCCACCAATACAACACTAGTTAATCCCACCAATACAACACTAGTTAATCCCACCAATACAACACTAGTTAACCCCACCAATACAACACAGTGAAACACTAGTTAATCCCACCAATACAACACTAGTTAATCCCACCAATACAACACAGTGAAACACTAGTTAACCCCACCAATACAACACTAGTTAATTCCACCAATACAACACTAGTTAATTCCACCAATACAACACTAGTTAATCCCACCAATACAACACAGTGAAACACTAGTTAACCCCACCAATACAACACTAGTTAATCCCACCAATACAACACAGTTAAACACCAGTTAATCCCACCAATACAAAAACAGTGAAACACTAGTTAATCCCACCAATACAACACTAGTTAATCCCACCAATACAACACTAGTTAATCCCACCAATACAACACAGTGAAACACTAGTTAATCCCACCAATACAACACAGTGAAACACTAGTTAATCCCACCAATACAACACTAGTTAATCCCACCAATACAACACTAGTTAATCCCACCAATACAACACTAGTTAATTCCACCAATACAACACAGTGAAACACTAGTTAATCCCACCAATACAACACTAGTTAATCCCACCAATACAACACTAGTTAATCCCACCAATACAACACTAGTTAATCCCACCAATACAACACTAGTTAATCCCACCAATACAACACAGTGAAACACTAGTTAATCCCACCAATACAACACAGTGAAACACTAGTTAATCCCACCAATACAACACTAGTTAATCCCACCAATACAACACTAGTTAATTCCACCAATACAACACTAGTTAATCCCACCAATACAACACTAGTTAATCCCACCAATACAACACTAGTTAATTCCACCAATACAACACTAGTTAATCCCACCAATACAACACTAGTTAATCCCACCAATACAACACTAGTTAATTCCACCAATACAACACTAGTTAATCCCACCAATACAACACTAGTTAATTCCACCAATACAACACAGTGAAACACTAGTTAATCCCACCAATACAACACTAGTTAATCCCACCAATACAACACTAGTTAACCCCACCAATACAACACTAGTTAATCCCACCAATACAACACTAGTTAATCCCACCAATACAACACTAGTTAATCCCACCAATACAACACTAGTTAATCCCACCAATACAACACTAGTTAATCCCACCAATACAACACAGTGAAACACTAGTTAACCCCACCAATACAACACTAGTTAACCCCACCAATACAACACTAGTTAATCCCACCAATACAACACTAGTTAATCCCACCAATACAACACTAGTTAACCCCACCAATACAACACTAGTTAATCCCACCAATACAACACAGTGAAACACTAGTTAATCCCACCAATACAACACTAGTTAATCCCACCAATACAACACAGTGAAACACTAGTTAATTCCACCAATACAACACTAGTTAATCCCACCAATACAACACTAGTTAATCCCACCAATACAACACTAGTTAATCCCACCAATACAACACTAGTTAATCCCACCAATACAACACTAGTTAATCCCACCAATACAACACAGTGAAATCCCACTACAACACAGTGAAACACTAGTTAATCCCTAGTTAATCCAATACAACACAGTGAAACACTAGTTAATCCCACTACAATACCAATACAACACTAGTTAATCCCCACCAATACAACACTAGTTAATCCCACCAATACAACACAGTGAAACACTAGTTAATCCCACCAATACAACACTAGTTAATCCCACCAATACAACACTAGTTAACCCCACCAATACAACACAGTGAAGCACTAGTTAATCCCACCAATACAACACTAGTTAATCCCACCAATACAACACAGTTAAACACTAGTTAATCCCACCAATACAACACTAGTTAATCCCACCAATACAACACTAGTTAATCCCACCAATACAACACAGTTAAACACTAGTTAATCCCACCAATACAACACTAGTTAATCCCACCAATACAACACTAGTTAACCCCATCTATACATCAATAAACACTAGTTAATCCCACCAATACAACACTAGTTAATCCCACCAATACAACACTAGTTAATCCCACCAATACAACACAGTTAAACACTAGTTAACCCCACCAATACAACACTAGTTAACCCCACCAATACAACACAGTTAAACACTAGTTAATCCCACCAATACAACACTAGTTAATCCCACCAATACAACACAGTGAAACACTAGTTAACCCCACCAATACAACACTAGTTAATCCCACCAATACAACACTAGTTAATTCCACCAATACAACACTAGTTAATCCCACCAATACAACACAGTGAAACACTAAACCCCACCAATACAACACTAGTTAATCCCACCAATACAACACAGTTAAACACTAGTTAATCCCACCAATACAACACAGTGAAACACTAGTTAATCCCACCAATACAACACTAGTTAATCCCACCTAGTTAATCCCACCAATACAACACAGTGAAACACTAGTTAATCCCACCAATACAACACAGTGAAACACTAGTTAATCCCACCAATACAACACTAGTTAATCCCACCAATACAACACAGTGAAACACTAGTTAATCCTCCAATACAACACAGTGAAACACTAATTAATCCCACAATACAACACTAGTTAATCCCACCAATACAACACTAGTTAATCCCACCAATACAACACTAGTTAATCCCAGGAATACAACACAGTGAAACACTAGTTAATCCCACCAATACAACACAGTGAAACACTAGTTAATCCCACCAATACAACACTAGTTAATCCCACCAATACAACACTAGTTAATCCCACCAATACAACACAGGGGTACTAGTTAATCCCACCAATACAACACAGGGGGTAGGAAGGGGGGTAGTTAATCCCACCAATACAACACAGTGAAACACTAGTTAATCCCACCAATAAAACACTAGTTAACCCCACCAAGGAATGGGGGGTACAACACTAGTTAATCCCACTAATACAACACAGGAAACACTAGTTAATCCCACCAATACAACACCAATAGTTAATCCCACCAATACAACAAGTGAAACACTAGTTAATCCCACCAATACAACACAGTGAAACAGTTAATCCCACCAATACAACACTAGTTAATCCCACCAATACAACACTAGTTAATCCCACCAATACAACACTAGTTAATCCCACCAATACAACACAGTGAAACACTAGTTAATCCCACCAATACAACACTAGTTAATCCCACCAATACAACACTAGTTAATTCCACCAATACAACACTAGTTAATCCCACCAATACAACACTAGTTAATCCCACCAATACAACACAGTTAAACACTAGTTAATTCCACTAATACAACACAGTGAAACACTAGTTAATCCCACCAATACAACACTAGTTAATCCCACCAATACAACACTGGTTAATCCCACCAATACAACACTAGTTAATCCCACCAATACAACACTAGGGTCCCACCAATACAACACTAGTTAATCCCACTAATAGGAAACACTGGGGGTACCAATACAACACTAGTTAATCCCACCAATACAACACTAGTTAATCCCACCAATACAACACTAGTTAATCCCACCAATACAACACTAGGAATGGGGGGTAGTTAATTCCACCAATACAACACTAGTTAATTCCACCAATACAACACTAGTTAATCCCACCAATACAACACTAGTTAATCCCACCAATAGGACTAGTTAATAACAACACTAGTTAATCCCACCAATACAACACTAGTTAATCCCACCAATACAACACTAGTTAATCCCACCAATACAACACTAGTTAATCCCACCAATACAACACAGTTAAACACTAGTTAATCCCACCAATACAACACTAGTTAATCCCACCAATACAACACAGTAAACACTAGTTAACCCCACCAGGAGTTAACCCCACCAATACAACACAGTGAAACACTAGTTAATCCCACCAATACAACACTAGGGGTTCCACCAATACAACACTAGGTAATTCCACCAATACAACACTAGTGAAACACAAAAACAACAGAGGAGTGTGTGGGGTCATAGGGTGTAACGTCCCGGGGTGGAGTCATGGAGCCTGAGGGTGGGGTCCCCCGGAACCGGAGGATGGATGCAGGAGTGTTCCTCCTGGAGAAGGAATGAGACATCAGGTGTGTGGGGTAGGAGTAGGGGGGTAGGAGTGGGGGGGTAGGAGTGGGGTAGGAGTGGGGGGTAGGGTAGTGGGGGTAGGAGTGGGGTAGGAGTGGGGGTAGGAGTGGGGGGTAGGAGAGGGGGGTAGGAGTAGGGGGTAGGGGGGGGTAGGAGTGGGGGTAGGAGTGGGGGTAGGGTAGGGGTAGGAATGTGGGGTAAGAGTGGGGGTAGGGAGTGGGGGTAGGAGAGGGGGTAGGGTAGTGGGGTAGGAGTGGGGGGGGTAGGAGTAGGGGGTAGGGTGGTGGGGGTAGGAGTGGGGGTAGGAGTAGGGGGTAGGAGGGGGGGAGAGGGAGTGTGGGGTAGGAGTGGGGGGGGTAGGGTGGGGGTAGGGAGTAGGGGGTAGGAGTAGGGGTAGGAGGAGGGGGTGGGAGAGGGGGTAGGAGTAGGGGGTAGGAGTGGGGGGGTAGGGTAGGGGTAGGGTAGGGTAGGAGTGGGGGTGGGTGGGGGGTAGGAGTGGGGTAGGGAGTGGGGGTGGAGTGGGGGGGGGAGTGGGGGGTAGGAGTGTGGGGTTGGAGTGGGGGGTAGGAGTGGGGGTAGGTGTGGGGTAGGAGTGGGGGGTAGGAGTGGGGGGTAGGAGTGGGGGGTAGGAGTGGGGGGTGGGGTGTGTGGGGTAGGAGTGGGGGTGGAGGGGGTAGGTGGGGGGTAGGGTTGGGGGGTAGGAGTATGGGGTAGGAGTGGGGGTAGGAGTGGGGGTAGGAGAGTGGGGTAGGAATGGGGTTGGAGAGTGGGGTAGGAATGTGGGGTATGAGTGGGGGTGGAGTGGGGGTAGGAGTGGGGTAGGAGTGGGGGTAGGAGAGGGGGTAGGAGTAGGGGGTGGAGTAGGGGGTTGGAGTGGGGGGGTAGGAGTAGGGGGTGGAGTGGGGGGTAGGGTGGGGTAGGAGTGGGGGGTGAGTGGGGTAGGAGTGTGGGGTAGGAGTGGGGGGTAGGAGGGTGGGGTAGGAGTGGGGGTAGGAGTGGGGTAGGAGTGGGGGTAGGAGTGGGGGTAGGGAGTAGGGGGGGTAGGAGGTGGGGGGGGGTAGGAGTAGGGGTAGGAGTGTGGGGTGGAGTGGGGTTGGGGGGTAGGAGTGTGGGGTAGGAGTGTGGGGTAGGAGTGGGGTTGGAGTGGGGGTAGGAGAGGGGGGTGAGGGGGGTAGGGAGTGGGGGTGGAGTGGGGGGTAGGAATGTGGGGTAGGAGTGGGGGTGGTAAGGGGGTAGGTGTGGGGTAGGAGTGTGGGGTAGGAGTGGGGTAGGAGTGGGGGGTAGGAGTGGGGTAGGAGGGTAGGGTGGGGGTAGGAGTGGGGGTAGGAGTAGGGGTAGGAGTGGGGGTGGAGGAGTGGGGGTAGGAGTGGGGTAGGAGTGTGGGGTAGGAGTGGGGTTGGAGTGGGGGTAGGAATGTGGGGTAGGAGTGTGGTAAGGGTAGGAGTGGGGGTAGGAGTGGGGGTAGGAGTAGGGGGGTAGGTGTGGGGGGTAGGAGTGGGGGTAGGGGGGTAGTGGGGGTAGGAGTAGGGGGGAGTAGGAAGGGTGGGGTAGGAGTAGGGGTTGGAGTGGGGTAGTGTGGGGGGGTGTGGGTGGGGTGAGGGGGGTAGGGTGGGGGAGGGGTGTGTGGGGTAGGAGTGGGGGTAGGAGAGGGGGTAGGGTGTGTAGGAGTGGGGTAGGGGTAGGGGTAGGGGGGTAGGAGTAGGGTGGGGGAGGGGGGTAGGAGTGGGGGTTGGAGTGGGGGTAGGAGTGGGGAGGGAGTGGGGGTAGGAGTGTGGGTAGGAGTGGGGGGTAGGAGTGGGGGGTAGGGGGTAGGTGGTGAGGGGGTAGGAATGGGGTAGGTGTGGGGGTGGGTGGTGGGGGTAGGAGTGGGGTAGGAGGTGGGTAGGAGTGGGGGTAGGTTTTGGGGTAGGTGTGGGGTTGGGAGTGTGGGGGTAGGAGGGGGTGGGAGTATTGGGTAGGGGTGTGGGGGTAGGTGTGGGGGTGGGGGTAGGGTAGTGTGTGGGGTAGGGTGGGGTTGGAGTGGGGGGTAGGAGTGGGGGTAGGAGTGGGGTAGGAGTGGGGTTGGAGTAGGTGTGGGAATGTGGGTAGGAGTGTGGGGTGGAGTAGGGTTGGAGTGTGGGTAGGAGGTGTGTGGGGTGGGGGGGGGTGTGGGGTAGGGGGGGTAGGTTTTGTGGGGTAGGTGTTTGGAGTGTGGGGTAGGAGTAGGGGTAGGTTTGGGGGTAGGTGTGTGGGGTAGGTGTGGGGTAGGTGTGTGGGGTTGGGGTGGTTTGGTAGGTGTGTGGGGGGTAGGTGTGTGGGGGTTGGGTAGGTAGGTTTGTGGGGTAGGTGTGTGGGGGTAGGAGGGGTAGGTGTGGGGGTTAGGTGTGGGGTGGTGTGTGGGGGTAGGAGTGGGGTAGGTGTGTGGGGTAGGTGTGTGGTAGGTGTGTGAGGGGTAGAGAGGGTAGAGTGGGGGTAGGTGTTGGGTAGGTGTGTGGGGGTAGGAGTGTGGGATAGGTGTGTGGGTAGGAGTTAGGTGTGTGTGGGGTAGGAGTGGTGGTAGGTGTGTGTGGTGGGGTAAGTGTGTGTGTGGTAGGTGTGTGGTGTGGGTGTGAATGTGGGTAGGAGTGTGGTAGGTGTGTGTGGTGTAGGTGTGTGTGGGGTAGTGTGTGTGGTAGGTGTGTGGTGGGTAGGTGTGTGTGGGGTAGGTTTTTGTGTGGTAGGTGTGTGTGGGGGGTAGGTGTGTGTAGTTTGGGGTAGGTGTGTGGGGTAGGTGTGTGTGGTAGGTGTGTGGTGTGTGTGTGGGGTAGGTGTGTGAGGAGTGTGTGGGTAGGGTGTGTGTGGGGTAGGTGTGGTGTGTGGGGTAGGAGTGTGGGTAGGTGTGTGGTAGGTGTGTGGGGTAGTGCGGTAGGTGGTGTGTGTGGTGGTGGTGTGTGGGGTAGGTGTGTAGGTGTGAGTGAGTGTGAGGTAGTTGTGTGAGTGAGTGAGGTGTGTGGTGAGTGAGTGAGTGAGTGAGTGAGGTGAGTGAGTGAGTGGTAGGTGAGTGAGTGTGAGGTAGATGATTGAGTGAGTGGTGTGTGTGAGGTAGAGATTGAGTGTGAGTGAGTGTGCGGTAGGTGTGTGTGTGAGTAGGTGTGTGAGTGAGTGTGAGGTAGGTGTGTGTGCGGTAGGTGTGTGCGGTAGGTGTGTGTGCGGTAGGTGTGTGTGCGGTAGGTGTGTGTGAGTGTGTGGTAGGTGTGTGTGCGGTGTGTGTGATGTAGGTGTGTAGGTGTGGTGTGCGGTAGGTGTGTGTGAGTGTGCGGTAGGTGTGTGTGCGGTAGGTGTGTGAGTGTGTGTGTAGGTGTGTGTGCGGTAGGTGTGTGAGTGTGTGTGTGCGGTAGGTGTGTGTGCGGTAGGTGTGTGTGCGGTAGGTGTGTGTGCGGTAGGTGTGTGTGCGGTAGGTGTGTGTGCGGTAGGTGTGTGTGTGGTAGTGTGTGTGCGGTAGGTGTGTGTGCGGTAGGTGTGTGAGTGAGTGTGCGGTAGGTGTGTGTGCGGTAGGTGTGTGAGTGAGTGTGCGGTAGGTGTGTGAGGTGTGTGAGTGTGTGTGATGAGGTGTGTGTGCGGTAGGTGTGTGAGTGTGTGTGATGTAGGTGTGTGCGTGCAGGTGTGTGGTGTGTGTGCGGTAGGTGTGTGTGCGGTAGGTGTGTGTAGGTGTGTGAGGTGTGTGTGCGGTAGGTGTGTGTGCGGTAGGTGTGTGTGCGGTAGGTGTGTGTGCGGTAGGTGTGTGTGCGGTAGGTGTGTGTGTGGTAGGTGTGTGTGAGGTAGGTGTGTGTGCGGTAGGTGTGTGTGCGGTAGGTGAGTGTGCGGTAGGTGTGTGTGCGGTAGGTGTGTGAGTGAGTGTGCGGTAGGTGTGTGTGCGGTAGGTGTGTGAGTGAGTGTGCGGTAGGTGTGTGAGTGAGTGTGTGAGTGTGTGTGAGGTAGGTGTGTGTGCGGTAGGTGTGTGTGCAGTAGGTGTGTGTGCGGTAGGTGTGTGTGCGGTAGGTGTGTGTGTGTGGTAGGTGAGTGTGAGGTAGGTGTGTGCGGTAGGTCTCCTCACGCTCCCGGTGTGTGTGTGAACACAGGTGAGTGTGTGGTAGGTGAGTGTGCCAGGTGTGTGTGCTGTGTGTGCTCCTCCAGGTGTGAGAACAGGTGTGTTGCGGTAGGTGTGTTTACATAGGTGAGTGTTTAGTAGGTGTCTTGAGTGAGTGTTCCGGTAGGTGTGTGGGAAGGTGTGTTAACCACACCCCTGTCCAGTGGTGAACACACACACATAGGTGTGTGTGCCTTCTCCACCAGGCGTTTGATGAGCTGGTTCCTCTCAGTGAGTCTCTCCTGGAGTCTTCCCATCTGGAGATCATCACTGAGAGGAACCTCCCTCCTCCTGCACCTCTCCTCACGCTCCCGTAGCCTGGGAACACACACACGTTAACCACACCCCTCTCCTCCTCCAGCCTGAGAACACACACACGTTAACATTTACATTTACATTTAAGTCATTTAGCAGACGCTCTTATCCACACCCCTCTTCCCCTACAGCCTGGGAACACACACACGCAACCACACCCTCTCCTCCAACAGCCTGGGAACCACACACATTAACCACACCCTCTCCTCCTCCAGCCTGGGAACACACACACGTTAACCACACCCCTCTCCTCCTCCAGCCTGGGAACACACACACGTTAACCCCACCCCTCTCCTCCTCCAGCCTGGGAACACACACACGTTAACCACACCCCTCTCCTCCTCCAGCTGGGAACACACACACCCTCTCTCCTCCTGCTGGGACCACACCCCCCTCTCCTCCTCCAGCCTGGGAACACACACACGTTAACCACACCCCTCTCCTCCTCCAGCCTGGGAACACACATTAACCACACCCCTCTCCTCCTCCAGCCTGGGAACACACATTAACCACACCCCTCTCCTCCTGCTGGGAACACATTAACCCCACCCCTCCTCCTGCTGGGAACACACATTAACCCTCCCTCTCCTCCTGGGAACACATTAACCCCACCCCTCTCCTCCTGCTGGGAACACACATTAACCCCACCCCTCTCCTCCTGCTGGGAACACATTAACCCACCCACCCCTCTCCTCCTGCTGGGAACACACCCCACCCCTTAACCCCACACCCCTCTCCTCCTGCTGGGAACACACCCCACCCCCTCCTCCTGCTTAACCCCACCCCTCTCCTCCTGCTGGGAACACACATTAACCCCACCCCTCTCCTCCTGCTGGGAACACACGTTAACCCCACCCCCTCTCCTCCTGCTGGGAACACACGTTAACCCCACCCCTCTCCTCCTGCTGGGAACACACGTTAACCCCACCCCTCTCCTCCTGCTGGGAACACACGTTAACCCCACCCCTCTCCTCCTGCTGGGAACACACGTTAACCCCACCCCTCTCCTCCAGCCTGGGAACCTGCTGGGAACACACGTTAAACCATTAACCCCACCCCTCTCCTCCTGCTGGGAACTGCTGGGAACACACGTTAACCCCAGCCCCTCTCCTGCTGGGAACACACATCCTGCTGGGAACACACATTAACCCCACCCCTCCCTCCTGCTTAACCCCACCCCTCTCCTCCTGCTGGGAACACACGTTAACCCCCCACCCCTCTCCTCCTGCTGGGAACACACGTTAACCCCACCCCTCTCCTCCTGCTGGGAACACACATTAACCCCACCCCTCTCCTCCTGCTCCACACTCCAGTGTGTTACTCACTCTGTCTCCAGGGCCACTATGCGAGTCTGTAGCTCTGCCTGACAGCTGCTGTATTCACACACCAGACTCTGCATCGCTCTCCTGTGCACTCTCTTCACTTCCTCTCTCCTCTCCTCCTCCTCCTCCTTCCTCCTCTTCTCCTCCTCCTCCGTCTTCCTTCTCTTCTCCTCGTCCACCTTCCTCTTCTCCTCAACCTCGGCCTCTCTCCTCTTCACCTCCTCTCTCCTCTCCTCTTCTTCCTCTCTCCTGTTCTCCTCCTCCGTCCTCTTCTCCTCGTCCCTCCTCTTCTCCTCCATCTCTCTTCGCGCCTCCTCTTCTCTCATCTCTTCTTCTCTCTGTTCCTCCCGTTGTTTCTGAGCCTCTTCCAGTTTCTCCACCTCCAATCTCAGTCTGTCCACCTCCACTCTCAGTCGTTGGGCTTCCTCCTCTCTCTCCTTCTGCTCTCTTTCTCTTCCCATCGCCTCCTCTCCCGACCTGGAAGAGTAGAGAGGAAGAGTAGAGAGGAAGAGTAGAGAGGAAGAGTAGAGAGGAAGAGTAAAGAGGAAGAGTAGAGAGGAAGAGTAGAGAGGAAGAGTAGAGAGGAAGAGTAGAGAGGAAGAGTAGAGAGGAAGAGTAGAGAGGAAGAGTAGAGAGGAAGAGTAGAGAGGAAGAGTAGAGAGGAAGAGTAGAGTAGAGAGGAAGAGTAGAGAGGAACAGTAGAGAGGACAGAAAGGGGATGAGGAGGTGTGTGTGTGTGTGTGTGTGTGTGTGTGTGTGTGTGTGTGTGTGTGTGTGTGTGTGTGTGTGTGTGTGTGTGTGTGTGTGTGTGTGTGTGTGTGTGTGTGTGTGTGTGTGTGTGTGTGTGTGTGTGTGTGTGTGTGTGTGTACCTCAGTACAGTGTTTTCCCTCTGTAGTTCCAGAACGGCACAGCGACTCTCATCCAGCTGACGCTCAAACACCTGGTACTGATTCTGCTGCTTCAAGTCCTACAGACACACACACACACACAGATAGTCAGTTCCCAATTTAATAGCATATGTTATAGTGTGTGTGTTACCTGTTGCAGGACCATCATCTCTGTGTGTGTGTGTGTTACCTGTTGCAGGGCCATCATCTCTGTGTGTGTGTGTAGTTCCGTCTGCAGGTCTTCGATGTGTTTCATGTGTCTCTGGGTCAGCTGTCTACTCCACTCTGTGTACTGCTGGCTCAGCTCTGTACCCTGCTTATCTAGACACATCATCATCATCATCACCATCATCATCATCATCATCATCATCATCATCATCATCATCATCATCATCATCATCATCATCAACTGTCTACTCCACTCTGTGTACTGCTGGCTCAGCTCGGTACCCTGCTTATCTAGACACATCATCATCATCATCACCATCATCATCATCACCATCATCATCATCACCACCATCATCATCATCACCATCATCACCATCATCATCATCATCATCACCATCATCATCACCATCATCATCATCACCACCACCATCATCATCAACATCATCATCATCATCATCATCACCATCATCATCATCACTTTCATCATCATCATCACCACCACCATCATCACCACCACCATCATCATCATCATCATCACCATCATCATCACCATCATCATCACCACCATCATCATAACCTAGCTGTAACAGGTGTAGTGTGTTACCTAGCTGTAACAGGTGCAGTGTGTTACCTAGCTGTAACAGGTGTAGTGTGTTACCTAGCTGTAACAGGTGTAGTGTGTTACCTAGCTGTAACAGGTGTAGTGTGTTACCTAGCTGTAACAGGTGCAGTGTGTTACCTAGCTGTAACAGGTGCAGTGTGTTACCTAGCTGTAACAGGTGTAGTGTGTTACCTAGCTGTAACAGGTGTAGTGTGTTACCTAGCTGTAACAGGTGTAGTGTGTTACCTAGCTGTAACAGGTGTAGTGTGTTACCTAGCTGTAACAGGTGCAGTGTGTTACCTAGCTGTAACAGGTGCAGTGTGTTACCTAGCTGTAACAGGTGCAGTGTGTTACCTAGCTGTAACAGGTGTAGTGTGTTACCTAGCTGTAACAGGTGTAGTGTGTTACCTAGCTGTAACAGGTGTAGCTTGTGTTACCTAGCTGTAACAGGTGTAGTGTGTGTAGTCTGTTCCTCTCGGTCTGCAGTTCCTCCTGAGCTCGTCTCTCCAGAGCCTGCAACGCCGCCGAGTGTCGTTCTTCAGAGTGTCTCTTTGGTTCCTCCTAAAATAAAACAAACTGTGTAACTATGTACAGTCAGGTTTATTATGTACAGTGGGGCAAAAAAAGTATTTAGTCAGCCACCAATTGTGCAAGTTCTCCCACTTAAAAATGAGAGAGGCCTGTAATTTTCATCATAGGTACACTTCAACTATGACAGACAAAATGAGAAAAAAAATCCAGAAAAAGTGAACCTATGATAATTACAGGCCTCTCTCGTCTTTTTAAGTGGGAGAACTTAGTGAGTGAGTGAGTGTCTGTGAGTGTGTGTGTGTGTGTGTGTGAGTGTGAACCTGCAGCTGCTCTCTCAGTCTCTGGTTCATATCTCTGGTCTCCTGCACCTCCCACCGCAGCCTGTCAATCTCGCTGTCGTCATGGTGACCCTCTGCTGGACCCGCCTTCCTCTCCACCTACAACAGGAAGTTAGCTCACTCAAACAGGGCATGATTCAACTGTCTTGTTAGTTTAAGGGTTCCATTTAAAGAATTGATATATTTCCCACCTCCTAACTGCCCCCTAGGTTAGATCAGACCCCCCAGACATCTCAGATCAATAGTGAGATTAGATCAGATCCCCCCCAGACATCTCAGATCAATAGTGAGGTTAGATCAGACCCCCCAGACATCTCAGGTCAATAGTGAGGTTAGATCAGACCCCCCAGACATCTCAGATCAATAGTGAGGTTAGATCAGACCCCCCAGACATCTCAGATCAATAGTTAGGTTAGATCAGACCCCCAATCCCCCCAGACATCTCAGATCAATAGTGAGGTTAGATCAGACCCCCCATCTCAGATCAATCTCTCAGATCAATAGTGAGGTTAGATCAGACCCCCCCCCCCAGACATATCAGATCAATAGAGGTTAGATCACCCCCCCCCCCCCCCAGACATCTCAGATCAATAGTGAGGTTAGATCAGACCCCCCAGACATCTCAGATCAATAGTTAGGTTAGATCAGACCCCCCCCCCCAGACATCTCAGATCAATAGTGAGGTTAGATCAGACCCCCCAGACATCTCAGATCAATAGTGAGGTTAGATCAGACCCCCCAGACATCTCAGATCAATAGTGAGGTTAGATCAGACCCCCCCCAGACTTCTCAGATCAATAGTAAGGTTAGATCAGACCCCCCCCCAGACATCTCATATCAATAGTGAGGTTAGATCAGACCCCCCAGACATCTCAGATCAATAGTGAGGTTAGATCAGACCTCCCCAGACATCTCAGATCAATAGTGAGGTTAGATCAGACCCCCTCCCCAGACATCTCAGATCAATAGTGAGGTTAGATCAGACCCCCAGACATCTCAGATCAATAGTGAGGTTAGATCAGACATCTCAGATCAATAGTGAGGTTAGATCAGACCCCCCCCTCCCCCAGACATCTCAGATCAATAGTGAGGTTAGATCAGATTTCCCCAGACATCTCAGTAGATTACCTGTGATTGGTGATTGGCTAGTTGAGTAGATCATCTGTGATTGGCTAGTTGTGTAAATTACCTGTGATGGGTGATTGGCTAGTTGAGTAGATTACCTGTGATTGGTGATTGGCTAGTTGAGTAAATTACCTGTGATTGGTGATTGGCTAGTTGAGTAAATTACCTGTGA
Source organism: Oncorhynchus gorbuscha (assembly GCF_021184085.1). Classification (NCBI taxonomy): domain Eukaryota; kingdom Metazoa; phylum Chordata; class Actinopteri; order Salmoniformes; family Salmonidae; genus Oncorhynchus; species Oncorhynchus gorbuscha. The sequence continues at coordinate 804,809 of NW_025745234.1, read as the reverse complement.
TTGGTGATTGGCTAGTTGAGTAAATTACCTGTGATTGGAGATCGGCTAGTTGAGTCTGCAGCTCCTGCTCTCTCTGGTTGCTCATGGCAACAGCCGCATCAAGCTCCGCCTCAAGCTCCGCCCTCAGGCGCTCCTCACACTCTGACCTGGAGACACACACACACAATATGTAAAAATGTGTGACCACACTGCAGAATATAATTATGACCCCCTGGCAACAATAGTGGATCGGCAGGTAGCCTAGTGGTTAGAGGAGGCAGGTAGACTAGTGGTTAGAGTGTAGAGGAGGCAGGTAGACTAGTGGTTAGAGGAGGCAGGTAGACTAGTGGTTAGAGTGTAGAGGAGGCAGGTAGACTAGTGGTTAGAGGAGGCAGGTAGACTAGTGGTTAGAGGAGGCAGGTAGACTAGTGGTTAGAGTGTAGAGGAGGCAGGTAGACTAGTGGTTAGAGTGTAGAGGAGGCAGGTAGTCTAGTGGTTAGAGGAGGCAGGTAGTCTAGTGGTTAGAGGAGGCAGGTAGTCTAGTGGTTAGAGTGTAGAGGAGGCAGGTAGCCTAGTGGTTAGAGTGTAGAGGAGGCAGGTAGCCTAGTGGTTAGAGTGTAGAGGAGGCAGGTAGTCTAGTGGTTAGAGGAGGCAGGTAGACTAGTGGTTAGAGTGTAGAGGAGGCAGGTAGCCTAGTGGTTAGAGTGTAGAGGAGGCAGGTAGCCTAGTGGTTAGAGTGTAGAGGAGGCAGGTAGCCTAGTGGTTAGAGTGTAGAGGAGGTAGGTAGTCTAGTGGTTAGAGGAGGCAGGTAGACTAGTGGTTAGAGTGTAGAGGAGGCAGGTAGCCTAGTGGTTAGAGTGTAGAGGAGGTAGGTAGTCTAGTGGTTAGAGTGTAGAGGAGGCAGGTAGTCTAGTGGTTAGAGTGTAGAGGAGGCAGGTAGCCTAGTGGTTAGAGTGTAGAGGAGGCAGGTAGCCTAGTGGTTGGAGTGTAGAGGAGGCAGGTAGCCTAGTGGTTAGAGTGTAGAGGAGGCAGGTAGCCTAGTGGTTAGAGTGTAGAGGAGGCAGGTAGCCTAGTGGTTAGAGTGTAGAGGAGGCAGGTAGCCTAGTGGTTAGAGTGTAGAGGAGGCAGGTAGCCTAGTGGTTAGAGTGTAGAGGAGGCAGGTAGCCTAGTGGTTAGAGTGTAGAGGAGGCAGGTAGCCTAGTGGTTAGAGTGTAGAGGAGGCAGGTAGCCTAGTGGTTAGAGGAGGCAGGTAGCCTAGTGGTTAGAGGAGGCAGGTAGCCTAGTGGTTAGAGGAGGCAGGTAGCCTAGTGGTTAGAGGAGGCAGGTAGCCTAGTGGTTAGAGTGTAGAGGAGGCAGGTAGGCTAGTGGTTAGAGTGTAGAGGAGGTAGGTAGCCTAGTGGTTAGAGTGTAGAGGAGGCAGGTAGGCTAGTGGTTAGAGTGTAGAGGAGGTAGGTAGCCTAGTGGTTAGAGTGTAGAGGTAGTTCTGCCCCTGAACAAGGCAGTCAACCCACTGTTCCTAGACCAGTTCACCCACTGTTCCTAGACCAGTTAACCCACTGTTCCTAGATCAGTTAACCCACTGTTCCTAGACCAGTTAACCCACTGTTCCTAGACCAGTTAACCCACTGTTCCTAGACCAGTTAACCCACTGTTCCTAGACCAGTTAACCCACTGTTCCTAGATCAGTTAACCCACTGTTCCTAGATCAGTTAACCCACTGTTCCCCTGAACAAGGCAGTTAACCCACTGTTCCTCGGTAGGCTGAGGATAGGTAGTCTTGAAAATACGAATTTGTTCTTAACTGACTTGTTAAATAGACTTGTTAAATAGATTAAATACATTTTAAAAATTAAAAACAAGGGCGCATCCAATTTGTTGAGATTGTTTTCCTTCTTCCGGTCCACAAACAAGCAAAACATTCTTAAATGTGATTTATATTTGTCAAAACTATTAGAAAGCGTGCACAGAAAGCGTGCACAGAATTTAAAAAGATATGTTAATTCTGTATTGAGGAAAATTATTGGAAAAAAATGTGAACATTTTGTGAACGTAGCATAAGCACTCAGAAACAGACATTTGTTAGCATTAGCATTCTCATAGAGAATGACTGGCGGCGTTAGCTCGTTAGCTTCGTGGCACAACAGACTGCAAATATCCGGATGTTATCGTCATAAAACACTTCGCTAATATGCTAACTGGCTAACACCGCCAGTCATTCTCTATGAGAATGCTAATGCTAACAAATGTCTGTTTCTGAGTGCTTATGCTACGTTCACAAAATGTTCACATTTTTTTGCTATTGCTAATTGCTATTTCAAGCATTGATCTTTGATTGATAAGGGATACAGACTATAGATAACGACCATTAGATACAGTCTAATATGCTAACTGGCTAACACCGCCAGTCATTCTCTATGAGAATGCTAATGCTAATGAACTTAGGTCTCCAAGCGCTTATAGAACATTGCTATTTCAAGCATTGATCTTTGATTGATAAGGGATACAGACTATAGATAACGACCATTAGATACAGTCTAATATGCTAACTGGCTAACACCGCCAGTCATTCTCTATGAGAATGCTAATGCTAATGAACGTAGTTCTCCAAGCGCTTATACTACGTGAAATACATCCGTACAGTTATGGATATAACTACTGTTCCCTGTAGGAGGAAACGTGGGTATAGCATACCATGGGCAGTCAACGACCAATCATATTCACCTGAAGAAAACTCAAAAACGTGTTGTCTCCCCATATGATGTTAGAGAGACAGTAAGTTCTCAGAAAGAGAACTGTATGATTCTTACCATCATTTTCCTCAACATAGAATTAACATTTCTTTCCAATTCTGTTATTCCATAGTTTTGTCAAATTTCATTGATATTTAATTGACGTTTTGCTTGTTTGTGAATGGTCTGAAAGTAGGAAAAAGAATGATGTTGGATCAAGGTTGAAGATCTAGGTTGAAAATGTAGCGTTGGAGATCTAGCGTTGGAGATCTAGCGTTGGAGATCTAGGTTGAAGATCTAGGTTGAAAATGTAGCGTTGGAGATCTAGCGTTGGAGATCTAGGTTGAAAATGTAGCGTTGGAGATCTAGCGTTGGAGATCTAGGTTGAAGATCTAGGTTGAAAATGTAGCGTTGGAGATCTAGCGTTGGAGATCTAGGTTGAAAATGTAGCGTTGGAGATCTAGCGTTGGAGATCAAGGTTGAAGATCTAGGTTGAAAATGTAGCGTTGGAGATCTAGGTTGAAGATCTAGGTTGAAAATCTAGGTTGAAGATCTAGGTTGAAGATCTAGGT
>NW_025745234.1:781529-799029 GCF_021184085.1 Oncorhynchus gorbuscha | reverse complement strand
TAGCTGTCTGTAATGTCTGGTTCTGTCTGGACCCAGTCAGACTAGCTGTCTGTAATGTCTGGTTCTGTCTGGACCCAGTCAGACTAGCTGTCTGTAATGTCTGGTTCTGTCTGGACCCAGTCAGACCAGCTGTCTGTAATGTCCAGTGTGTGTTACCTCTTGGTTTGTCCTCAGTGCTTCCTGGGCGTTGTGGAGCTCAGCTGCATGTTTCCTCATCACCTCTTCTATCGCCTTCTTCACCTGCTCCTTCAATCTTCTCCTTTCCTCGTCCGCCTGCTCCTTCAATCTCCTCCTTTCCTCGTCTGCCTGCTCCTTCAATCTCCTCCTTTCCTCGTCCGCCTGCTCCTTCAATCTCTTCTTCTCCCGGTTCAGACTCTCTCTCTGCTCCTCTACGAGCCCCGTGTTTCCTTCCATCTGTGTTGTCACTCTTCCTTTCACCTCTTCTCTCTCTTTCTGCAGTCGGTCTCTCTCTTCTTCTCTCTCTTTCTGCAGTCTGTCTCTCTCTTCTTCTCTCTCTTTCTGCAGTCTGTCTCTCTCTTCTTCTCCCTCTTTCTGCAGTCTGTCTCTCTCTTCTCTCTCTTTCTGCAGGCGTTCTCTCTCTTCTCCCTCTTTCTGCAGTCTGTCTCTCTCTTCTTCTCTCTCTTTCTGCAGGCGTTCTCTCTCTTCTTCTCTCTCTTTCTGCAGTCTGTCTCTCTCTTCCTCCATCTCTTTCTGCAGGCGTTCTCTCTCTTCTTCTCTCTCTTTCTGCAGTCTGTCTCTCTCTTCTTCTATCTCATTCTGCAGGCGTTCTCTCTCTTCTTCTCTCTCTTTCTGCAGTCTGTCTTTCTCTTCCTCCATCTCTTTCTGCATTTGTTCCTTTTCCACCTCTGCGTGTTTCCGTTCTCTCCGGAGTTCCTCTGACTGAGCCCTCACCATCTCAGAACGCAGACTAGCCAGGGCCTCCGCATGCTGGACACACACACACAGACAGACACACACACACGGTCAGAATGTTGTAACATTACAGGAATTCATTCAAAGTTGGTGTGTGTGTGTGTGTGTGTGTGTGTGTGTGTGTGTGTGTGTGTGTGTGTGTGTGTGTGTGTGTGTGTGTGTGTGTGTGTGTGTGTGTGTGTGTGTGTGTGTGTGTGTGTGTGTGTGTGTGTGTGTGTGTGTGTGTGTGTGTGTGTCTACCTGTCTAGCGTAGTCGTTGTTTCTCCCACTGCTCTGCAACTCCAGCTCTCTGTTCCTGCTCTGCAGTTTGTTCACCTGACCTTTCAACTCCTCCACGTTCACACACACACACCCCTCACACACACCACGACTCAGCAGCTCCTCTGACACACACACAGACACACACACACACACGGAATGCACAAATACAGACGTACACGTTACATTTTAAACTCCTTTATTGAATGGTTGATTGATTTATCGATTAATGGATTGGTTGAGTGATTGGTGTATTAATTGTTTGATTGATTGAATAATTGATTAATTGGTTGATTGATTCATTGATTGTTTTATGAATGTATTTATGTAATCATTGATTAATTAATTGAATAATTGATTCATTGATTGTTTTATAATTTATTTACGTATTAATTGATTGATTGATTCTTAGTTTTATTAATGTATTTTTGCATTAATGTATTAATTGATTAATTGCTTGATTGGTTGATTGATTACCTGATTTGCTCTGCAGCTCCTCCTCCTGCAGCAGTAGTCTCTCTTTGGCCACGACTAACTCCTCCCATGCCCTCTTAGCCCCACCCTCTGCCCCCGAGACACGCCTCCTCCCCGACTCCAACTCCTCCTCCAGGTCCTAGAGAGAGAGAGATGGTAGGAAGTAGAGGGTGAGGTTCACACAGGGAAACAGGAAGTAGAGGGTGAGCTTCACACAGGGAAACAGGAAGTAGAGGGTGAGGTTCACACAGGGAAACAGGAAGTAGAGGGTGAGGTTCACACAGGGAAACAGGAAGTAGAGAGTGAGGTTCACACAGGGAAACAGGAAGTAGAGGGTGAGGTTCACACAGGGAAACAGGAAGTAGAGGGTGAGCTTCACACAGGGAAACAGGGAGTAGAGGGTGAGCTTCACAGAGGGAAACAGGAAGTAGAGGTGAGGTTCACACAGGGAAACAGGAAGTAGAGGGTGAGGTTCACACAGGGAAACAGGAAGTAGAGGGTGAGGTTCACACAGGGAAACAGGAAGTAGAGGGTGAGCTTCACACAGAGAAACAGGAAGTAGAGGGTGAGCTTCACACAGGGAAACAGGAAGTAGAGGGTGAGCTTCACACGGGGAAACCGGAAGTAGAGGGTGAGCTTCACACAGGGAAACAGGAAGTAGAGGGTGAGCTTCACACAGGGAAACAGGAAGTAGAGGGTGAGCTTCACACAGGGAAACAGGAAGTAGAGGGTGAGCTTCACACAGGGAAACAGGAAGTAGAGGATGAGTTTCACACAGGGAAACAGGAAGTAGAGGGTGAGCTTCACATAGGGAAACAGGAAGTAGAGGGTGAGCTTTAGAGGGTGAGGTTCACACAGGGAAACAGGAAGTAGAGGGTGAGCTTCACACAGGGAAACAGGAAGTAGAGGGTGAGCTTCACACAGGGAAACAGGAAGTAGAGGGTGAGCTTCACACAGGGAAACAGGAAGTAGAGGGTGAGGTTCACACAGGGAAACAGGAAGTCGAGGGTGAGGTTCACACAGGGAAACAGGAAGTAGAGGGTGAGGTTGTTGGAGAATAATCAGAATTAGTTGGTAACATAGGTAAGATGTTTTATATTCATCATATGTTTGTAAGTTACTTCTCATCAGAATGTGTTTGTATAATACTGTATCTGTTCTCTGTCAAGACTAAGTTGTTTGGGCCGGAGAGAGGGGACAGGTCAAGCGTGTATCTCTTGGCTCCACAATGTCTGTGTGCCAGTCAGTGTGTCTCTGTGATCTTGTCAAGATAGGATGGATTTGATATATGGCTGTTGATATGGAGGATTGGTTTAGGATCTGAGTTTGAGAAAAGCACATAGTTTAGGAGACAAAGCTGAACGATAAATTATGGCCAATGCTGTCTGACTATGTGTGTCTTTGCTATAAAGGATCTCAGTTGCAATGTGTGAGGGACTCTCAGAGAATTCATTGATAGACACTGAATTGATCTGAGAGTCACAGGGTTGTGATAGAGCTCATATAATTAAAACATGGACTTTGAGATAACTAACTCTGAGTTGTGTGTGGTTTGCTCTCGTGATTTGGTAAATAGAGGAAATTTCCACGACAAGGTTCACACAGGGAAACAGGAAGTAGCAGGGCTAGAAGGACGGATACACAGGAAACTATGTGACAGAGTCACTGACTATATAAAGACTAGGATTCTATCTCTATTAGGGTTAGGGGTTAGGTTTAGAGTTAGGGTTAGGGTTCGGGTTTAGGTTTAGAGTTTGGGTTTAGAGTTAGGGTTCGGGTTTAGTGTTAGGGTTCGGGTTTAGGTTTAGAGTTAGGGTTAGGGTTCAGGTTTAGAGTTAGGGTTAGGGTTAGGGTTTAGGTTTAGGGTTAGGGGTTAGGGGTGTGGTTTAGAGTTAGGGGTTAGGTTTATGTTTCGTTTTAGGGTTAGGATTACGGGTCAGGGAATAAATGTTTTTGTTCCCCAAAATAAAACCACAGTGTGAGTACCTGTATTCTGTCCTGTTAGGGTGAGTACCTGTATTCTGTCCTGTTAGGGTGAGTACCTGTATTCTGTCCTGTTAGGGTGAGTACCTGTATTCTGTCCTGTTAGGGTGAGTACCTGTATTCTGTCCTGTTAGGGTGAGTACCTGTATTCTGTCCTGTTAGGGTGAGTACCTGTATTCTGTCCTGTTAGGGTGAGTACCTGTATTCTGTCCTGTTAGGGTGAGTACCTGTATTCTGTCCTGTTAGGGGGATTACCTGTATTCTGTCCTGTTAGGGTGAGTACCTGTATTCTGTCCTGTTAGGGTGAGTACCTGTATTCTGTCCTGTTAGGGTGAGTATCTGTATTCTGTCCTGTTAGGGGGAGTACCTGTATTCTGTCCTGTTAGGGTGAGTACCTGTATTCTGTCCTGTTAGGGGGAGTACCTGTATTCTGTCCTGTTAGGGTGAGTACCTGTATTCTGTCCTGTTAGGGTGAGTACCTGTATTCTGTCCTGTTAGGGTGAGTACCTGTATTCTGTCCTGTTAGGGTGAGTACCTGTATTCTGTCCTGTTAGGGTGAGTACCTGTATTCTGTCCTGTTAGGGTGAGTACCTCTATTCTGTCCTGTTAGGGTGAGTACCTCTATTCTGTCCTGTTAGGGTGAGTACCTGTATTCTGTATTCTGTCCTGTTAGGGGGAGTACCTGTATTCTGTCCTGTTAGGGTGAGTACCTGTATTCTGTATTCTGTCCAGTTAGGGTGAGTACCTGTATTCTGTCCTGTTAGAGTGAGTACCTGTATTCTGTCCTGTTAGGGTGAGTACCTGTATTCTGTCCTGTTAGGGTGAGTACCTGTATTCTGTCCTGTTAGGGTGAGTACCTGTATTCTGTCCTGTTAGGGTGAGTACCTGTATTCTGTCCTGTTAGGGTGAGTACCTGTATTCTGTCCTGTTAGGGTGAGTACCTGTATTCTGTCCTGTTAGGGTGAGTACCTGTATTCTGTCCTGTTAGGGTGAGTACCTGTATTCTGTCCTGTTAGGGTGAGTACCTGTATTCTGTCCTGTTAGGGTGAGTACCTGTATTCTGTCCTGTTAGGGTGAGTACCTGTATTCTGTCCTGTTAGGGTGAGTACCTGTATTCTGTCCTGTTAGGGTGAGTACCTGTATTCTGTCCTGTTAGGGTGAGTACCTGTATTCTGTCCTGTTAGGGTGAGTACCTGTATTCTGTCCTGTTAGGGTGAGTACCTGTATTCTGTCCTGTTAGGGTGAGTACCTGTATTCTGTCCTGTTAGGGTGAGTACCTGTATTCTGTCCTGTTAGGGTGAGTACCTGTATTCTGTCCTGTTAGGGTGAGTACCTGTATTCTGTCCTGTTAGGGTGAGTACCTGTATTCTGTCCTGTTAGGGTGAGTACCTGTATTCTGTCCTGTTAGAGTGAGTACCTGTATTCTATCCTGTTAGGGTGAGTACCTGTATTCTATCCTGTTAGGGTGAGTACCTGTATGTGAGTACCTGTATTCTGTCCTGTTAGGGTGAGTACCTGTATTCTGTCTTGTAGTTTGGCAGCGTGTCTCTTGCTCTCGTTGAGTCGCTGCAGACTGCCCTCCATCTCTCCCTCCGCCTTCCTCACTCTCTCTCTCAGTACTGTACTCATCCCTCTCTTCTCCTCCTCCTCTCTCTGCTCCCACTGCCGTCTCTCCTCCCTGCGCGCCTCCTCCATGCTCCTCTTCAACTCCTCCTTCTCCTCTGTCACCTCCTTCATCCTCGTCTCCCACTTCTCCCTCTCCTCTCTCACTGCTCTCTCCCTCTCCCACTCCTCCCTCTCCTCTCTCTCTGCTCTCTCCCTCTCCCACTTCTCCCTCTCCTCTCTCCCTGCTCTCTCTCTCTCTTCCTCCGCTCGCTCCTTCCCTTTCCTCAGAGTCTTCACCTCCTCCGAGAGGAGTCTCATTCTCTCCGTCTCCTCCTCCTTCCCTTTCCCTCGCTCCTCTTCTCCTTTCCTCCGTAGTTCATCACATTGAACCCCCAGGCACTGCGCAGCCTCCCAGCCGTCTCCAGCTCTCTCCCCAGTCGGAGACTCTCGTCGTGGGCCGTGTTGAGTTGGGCCTGGGTCTCCTGTCTCTCCAGCCCCAGAGCCTGGAGCTTTTCCTCATAGTCCCTCCTTAGCTCTGCCTCTACCCCACGATCCCTCTCCTCCGCCTGGACACGGTAGCTCTCAAAGTCTACCTGAACCTGGAGGAGTAGAGACACACAGAGTTAATTAAGCTGTGGTGATCCACACTGGAACAGACTGGGTAACAGACGAACATGTTGGACGGACAGACGGGGTACCTGAGCTAGAGTTTCCTGCAGCTCTGAGAGGCGTGTCCTAAGCACTACCGACTCCTCCCCTCGGTACACGTCCCCGTGGTAACCCGCCTCAGCTCTTCCTGGTGGGCGTGGCTGACAGCCTGAAGGGCCGCCTCCTGCTCTTCGTTCTTAGTGTTCAGAGAATAGATCACCTGACGTTTTGATTAAAAGAGGGAGGACGGAGGTGAGACGAGAGGAAAGAGATTCATGTTCAGATTGATATCTATCGATATGTATTGAGTTGATCAATCAGTAGCCATGTTTTAAATCACACATTACGAGAGGTCATTCAGGATGTAAACAGTATATTTTTTTTACCTTTATTTAACCAGGCAAGTCAGTTAAGAACAAATTCTTATTTTCAATGACGGCCTGGGAACAGCGGGTTAACTGCCTGTTCAGGGGCAGAACGACAGATTTGTACCTTGTCAGCTCGGGGGTTTGAACTTGCAACCTTCCGGTTACTAGTTCAACACTCTAACCACTAGGGTACCCTGCCGCCTCTACACTCTAACCACTAGGGTACCCTGCCTCCTCTACACTCTAACCACTAGGCTACCTGCCTCCTCTACACTCTAACCACTAGACTACCTACCTCCTCTACACTCTAACCACTAGGGTACCCTGCCTCCTCTACACTCTAACCACTAGGGTACCCTGCCGCCTCTACACTCTAACCACTAGGCTACCTGCCTCCTCTACACTCTAACCACTAGACTACCTACCTCCTCTACACTCTAACCACTAGGGTACCCTGCCTCCTCTACACTCTAACCACTAGGGTACCCTGCCGCCCCAGCTACAGTGTCTCTGTGTATGTTACTACTCCAACCACTAGACTACCCTGTGTGTGTGTCTGTGTGTGTGTGTGTCTCTGTGTGTGTGTGTGTGTGTGTGTGTGTGTGTGTGTGTGTGTGTGTGTGTGTGTGTGTGTGTGTGTGTGTGTGTGTCTCTGTGTGTTTGTGTGTGTGTGTGTGTGTGTGTGTCTCTGTGTGTGTGTGTGTGTCTCTGTGTGTGTGTGTGTGTGTCTCTGTGTGTGTGTCTGTGTGTGTCTGTGTCTGTGTGTGTGGGTGTGTGTGTGTATGTGTCTGTCTGTCTGTGTGTATGTATGTGTGTGTGTGTGTGTGTGTGTGTGTGTGTGTGTGTGTGTGTGTGTGTGTGTGTGTGTGTGTGTGTGTGTGTGTGTGTGTGTGTGTGTGTGTGTGTGTGTGTGTGTGTGTACAACCGAGGAGGGTTTTATGGTGACTCCTCTCTGTCTGCACGGCTGGTACAGCTGTTAGACATTCCCTGCATATCAGCCCCCCCCCCACCACCCAGCCTAGACGCTATTACCCAAGAGGCTTTAGTGAAGCCCTACCGCCCAGCCTAGACGCTATTACCCAAGAGGCTTTAGTGAAGCCCTACCGCCCAGCCTAGACGCTATTACCCAAGAGGCTTTAGTGAAGCCCTACCGCCCAGCCTAGACGCTATTACCCAAGAGGCTTTAGTGAAGCCCTACCGCCCAGCCTAGACGCTATTACCCAAGAGGCTTTAGTGAAGCCCTACCACCCAGCCTAGACGCTATTACCCAAGAGGCTTTAGTGAAGCCCTACCACCTAGCCTAGACGCTATTACCCAAGAGGCTTTAGTGAAGCCCCACCACCCGGCCTAGACGCTATTACCCAAGAGGCTTTAGTGAAGCACTACCACCCAGCCTAGACGCTATTACCCAAGAGGCTTTAGTGAGGCCCTACCATCCAGCCTGGACGCTATTACCCAAGAGGCTTTAGTGAAGCCCTACCACCTAGCCTAGACGCTATTACCCAAGAGGCTTTAGTGAAGCCCTACCACCCAGCCTAGACGCTATTACCCAAGAGGCTTTAGTGAAGCCCTACCGCCCAGCCTAGACGCTATTACCCAAGAGGCTTTAGTGAAGCCCTACCACCCAGCCGAGACGCTATTACCCAAGAGGCTTTAGTGAGGCCCTACCACCCAGCCGAGACGCTATTACCCAAGAGGCTTTAGTGAAGCCCTACCACCCAGCCGAGACGCTATTACCCAAGAGGCTTTAGTGAAGCCCTACCACCCAGCCTAGACGCTATTACCCAAGAGGCTTTAGTGAAGCCCTACCACCCAGCCGAGACGCTATTACCCAAGAGGCTTTAGTGAAGCCCTACCACCCAGCCGAGACGCTATTACCCAAGAGGCTTTAGTGAAGCCCTACCGCCCAGCCTAGACGCTATTACCCAAGAGGCTTTAGTGAAGCCCTACCGCCCAGCCTAGACGCTATTACCCAAGAGGCTTTAGTGAAGCCCTACCGCCCAGCCTAGACGCTATTACCCAAGAGGCTTTAGTGAAGCCCTACCGCCCAGCCTAGACGCTATTACCCAAGAGGCTTTAGTGAAGCCCTACCGCCCAGCCTAGACGCTATTACCCAAGAGGCTTTAGTGAAGCCCTACCACCTAGCCTAGACGCTATTACCCAAGAGGCTTTAGTGAAGCCCCACCACCCGGCCTAGACGCTATTACCCAAGAGGCTTTAGTGAAGCCCTACCACCCAGCCTAGACGCTATTACCCAAGAGGCTTTAGTGAGGCCCTACCATCCAGCCTGGACGCTATTACCCAAGAGGCTTTAGTGAAGCCCTACCACCTAGCCTAGACGCTATTACCCAAGAGGCTTTAGTGAAGCCCTACCACCCAGCCTAGACGCTATTACCCAAGAGGCTTTAGTGAAGCCCTACCGCCCAGCCTAGACGCTATTACCCAAGAGGCTTTAGTGAAGCCCTACCACCCAGCCGAGACGCTATTACCCAAGAGGCTTTAGTGAGGCCCTACCACCCAGCCGAGACGCTATTACCCAAGAGGCTTTAGTGAAGCCCTACCACCCAGCCGAGACGCTATTACCCAAGAGGCTTTAGTGAAGCCCTACCACCCAGCCTAGACGCTATTACCCAAGAGGCTTTAGTGAAGCCCTACCACCCAGCCGAGACGCTATTACCCAAGAGGCTTTAGTGAAGCCCTACCACCCAGCCGAGACGCTATTACCCAAGAGGCTTTAGTGAAGCCCTACCACCCAGCCTATACGCTATTACCCAAGAGGCTTTAGTGAAGCCCTACCACCCAGCCTAGACGCTATTACCCAAGAGGCTTTAGTGAAGCCCTACCACCCAGCCTAGACGCTATTACCCAAGAGGCTTTAGTGAAGCCCTACCACCTAGCCTAGACGCTATTACCCAAGAGGCTTTAGTGAAGCCCCACCACCCGGCCTAGACGCTATTACCCAAGAGGCTTTAGTGAAGCCCTACCACCCAGCCTAGACGCTATTACCCAAGAGGCTTTAGTGAGGCCCTACCATCCAGCCTGGACGCTATTACCCAAGAGGCTTTAGTGAAGCCCTACCACCTAGCCTAGACGCTATTACCCAAGAGGCTTTAGTGAAGCCCTACCACCCAGCCTAGACGCTATTACCCAAGAGGCTTTAGTGAAGCCCTACCGCCCAGCCTAGACGCTATTACCCAAGAGGCTTTAGTGAAGCCCTACCACCCAGCCGAGACGCTATTACCCAAGAGGCTTTAGTGAGGCCCTACCACCCAGCCGAGACGCTATTACCCAAGAGGCTTTAGTGAAGCCCTACCACCCAGCCGAGACGCTATTACCCAAGAGGCTTTAGTGAAGCCCTACCACCCAGCCTAGACGCTATTACCCAAGAGGCTTTAGTGAAGCCCTACCACCCAGCCGAGACGCTATTACCCAAGAGGCTTTAGTGAAGCCCTACCACCCAGCCGAGACGCTATTACCCAAGAGGCTTTAGTGAAGCCCTACCACCCAGCCTAGACGCTATTACCCAAGAGGCTTTAGTGAAGCCCTACCACCCAGCCGAGACGCTATTACCCAAGAGGCTTTAGTGAAGCCCTACCGCCCAGCCTAGACGCTATTACCCAAGAGGCTTTAGTGAAGCCCTACCGCCCAGCCTAGACGCTATTACCCAAGAGGCTTTAGTGAAGCCCTACCGCCCAGCCTAGACGCTATTACCCAAGAGGCTTTAGTGAAGCCCTACCGCCCAGCCTAGACGCTATTACCCAAGAGGCTTTAGTGAAGCCCTACCACCCAGCCTAGACGCTATTACCCAAGAGGCTTTAGTGAAGCCCTACCACCTAGCCTAGACGCTATTACCCAAGAGGCTTTAGTGAAGCCCCACCACCCGGCCTAGACGCTATTACCCAAGAGGCTTTAGTGAAGCCCTACCACCCAGCCTAGACGCTATTACCCAAGAGGCTTTAGTGAGGCCCTACCATCCAGCCTGGACGCTATTACCCAAGAGGCTTTAGTGAAGCCCTACCACCTAGCCTAGACGCTATTACCCAAGAGGCTTTAGTGAAGCCCTACCACCCAGCCTAGACGCTATTACCCAAGAGGCTTTAGTGAAGCCCTACCGCCCAGCCTAGACGCTATTACCCAAGAGGCTTTAGTGAAGCCCTACCACCCAGCCGAGACGCTATTACCCAAGAGGCTTTAGTGAGGCCCTACCACCCAGCCGAGACGCTATTACCCAAGAGGCTTTAGTGAAGCCCTACCACCCAGCCGAGACGCTATTACCCAAGAGGCTTTAGTGAAGCCCTACCACCCAGCCTAGACGCTATTACCCAAGAGGCTTTAGTGAAGCCCTACCACCCAGCCGAGACGCTATTACCCAAGAGGCTTTAGTGAAGCCCTACCACCCAGCCGAGACGCTATTACCCAAGAGGCTTTAGTGAAGCCCTACCACCCAGCCTATACGCTATTACCCAAGAGGCTTTAGTGAAGCCCTTACCACCCAGCCTAGACGCTATTACCCAAGAGGCTTTAGTGAAGCCCTACCACCCAGCCTAGACGCTATTACCCAAGAGGCTTTAGTGAAGCCCTACCACCTAGCCTAGACGCTATTACCCAAGAGGCTTTAGTGAAGCCCCACCACCCGGCCTAGACGCTATTACCCAAGAGGCTTTAGTGAAGCCCTACCACCCAGCCTAGACGCTATTACCCAAGAGGCTTTAGTGAGGCCCTACCATCCAGCCTGGACGCTATTACCCAAGAGGCTTTAGTGAAGCCCTACCACCTAGCCTAGACGCTATTACCCAAGAGGCTTTAGTGAAGCCCTCCCACCCAGCCTAGACGCTATTACCCAAGAGGCTTTAGTGAAGCCCTACCGCCCAGCCTAGACGCTATTACCCAAGAGGCTTTAGTGAAGCCCTACCACCCAGCCGAGACGCTATTACCCAAGAGGCTTTAGTGAGGCCCTACCACCCAGCCGAGACGCTATTACCCAAGAGGCTTTAGTGAAGCCCTACCACCCAGCCGAGACGCTATTACCCAAGAGGCTTTAGTGAAGCCCTACCACCCAGCCTAGACGCTATTACCCAAGAGGCTTTAGTGAAGCCCTACCACCCAGCCGAGACGCTATTACCCAAGAGGCTTTAGTGAAGCCCTACCACCCAGCCGAGACGCTATTACCCAAGAGGCTTTAGTGAAGCCCTACCACCCAGCCTAGACGCTATTACCCAAGAGGCTTTAGTGAAGCCCTACCACCCAGCCTAGACGCTATTACCCAAGAGGCTTTAGTGAAGCCCTACCACCCAGCCTAGACGCTATTACCCAAGAGGCTTTAGTGAAGCCCTTACCACCCAGCCTAGACGCTATTACCCAAGAGGCTTTAGTGAAGCCCCACCACCCAGCCTAGACGCTATTACCCAAGAGGCTTTAGTGAAGCCCTACCACCCAGCCTAGACGCTATTACCCAAGAGGCTTTAGTGAAGCCCTTACCACCCAGCCTAGACGCTATTACCCAAGAGGCTTTAGTGAAGCCCCACCACCCAGCCTAGACGCTATTACCCAAGAGGCTTTAGTGAAGCCCTTACCACCCAGCCTGGACGCTATTACCCAAGAGGCTTTAGTGAAGCCCTACCGCCCAGCCTAGACGCTATTACCCAAGAGGCTTTAGTGAAGCCCTACCGCCCAGCCTAGACGCTATTACCCAAGAGGCTTTAGTGAAGCCCTACCGCCCAGCCTAGACGCTATTACCCAAGAGGCTTTAGTGAAGCCCTACCACCCAGCCGAGACGCTATTACCCAAGAGGCTTTAGTGAGGCCCTACCACCCAGCCGAGACGCTATTACCCAAGAGGCTTTAGTGAAGCCCTACCACCCAGCCGAGACGCTATTACCCAAGAGGCTTTAGTGAAGCCCTACCACCCAGCCTAGACGCTATTACCCAAGAGGCTTTAGTGAAGCCCTACCACCCAGCCGAGACGCTATTACCCAAGAGGCTTTAGTGAAGCCCTACCACCCAGCCGAGACGCTATTACCCAAGAGGCTTTAGTGAAGCCCTACCACCCAGCCTAGACGCTATTACCCAAGAGGCTTTAGTGAAGCCCTACCACCCAGCCTAGACGCTATTACCCAAGAGGCTTTAGTGAAGCCCTACCACCCAGCCTAGACGCTATTACCCAAGAGGCTTTAGTGAAGCCCTTACCACCCAGCCTAGACGCTATTACCCAAGAGGCTTTAGTGAAGCCCCACCACCCAGCCTAGACGCTATTACCCAAGAGGCTTTAGTGAAGCCCTACCACCCAGCCTAGACGCTATTACCCAAGAGGCTTTAGTGAAGCCCTTACCACCCAGCCTAGACGCTATTACCCAAGAGGCTTTAGTGAAGCCCCACCACCCAGCCTAGACGCTATTACCCAAGAGGCTTTAGTGAAGCCCTTACCACCCAGCCTGGACGCTATTACCCAAGAGGCTTTAGTGAAGCCCTACCGCCCAGCCTAGACGCTATTACCCAAGAGGCTTTAGTGAAGCCCTACCACCCAGCCTAGACGCTATTACCCAAGAGGCTTTAGTGAGGCCCTACCATCCAGCCTGGACGCTATTACCCAAGAGGCTTTAGTGAAGCCCTACCACCCAGCCTAGACGCTATTACCCAAGAGGCTTTAGTGAGGCCCTACCATCCAGCCTGGACGCTATTACCCAAGAGGCTTTAGTGAAGCCCTACCACCTAGCCTAGACGCTATTACCCAAGAGGCTTTAGTGAAGCCCTACCACCCAGCCTAGACGCTATTACCCAAGAGGCTTTAGTGAAGCCCTACCGCCCAGCCTAGATGCTATTACCCAAGAGGCTTTAGTGAAGCCCTACCACCCAGCCGAGACGCTATTACCCAAGAGGCTTTAGTGAGGCCCTACCACCCAGCCGAGACGCTATTACCCAAGAGGCTTTAGTGAAGCCCTACCACCCAGCCGAGACGCTATTACCCAAGAGGCTTTAGTGAAGCCCTACCACCCAGCCTAGACGCTATTACCCAAGAGGCTTTAGTGAAGCCCTACCACCCAGCCGAGACGCTATTACCCAAGAGGCTTTAGTGAAGCCCTACCACCCAGCCGAGACGCTATTACCCAAGAGGCTTTAGTGAAGCCCTACCACCCAGCCTAGACGCTATTACCCAAGAGGCTTTAGTGAAGCCCTACCACCCAGCCTAGACGCTATTACCCAAGAGGCTTTAGTGAAGCCCTACCACCCAGCCTAGACGCTATTACCCAAGAGGCTTTAGTGAAGCCCTACCACCTAGCCTAGACGCTATTACCCAAGAGGCTTTAGTGAAGCCCCAGCACCACCCGGCCTAGACGCTATTACCCAAGAGGCTTTAGTGAAGCCCTACCACCCAGCCTAGACGCTATTACCCAAGAGGCTTTAGTGAGGCCCTACCATCCAGCCTGGACGCTATTACCCAAGAGGCTTTAGTGAAGCCCTACCACCTAGCCTAGACGCTATTACCCAAGAGGCTTTAGTGAAGCCCTACCACCCAGCCTAGACGCTATTACCCAAGAGGCTTTAGTGAAGCCCTACCGCCCAGCCTAGACGCTTTACCCAAGAGGCTTTAGTGAAGCCCTACCACCCAGCCGAGACGCTATTACCCAAGAGGCTTTAGTGAGGCCCTACCACCCAGCCGAGACGCTATTACCCAAGAGGCTTTAGTGAAGCCCTACCGCCCAGCCTAGACGCTATTACCCAAGAGGCTTTAGTGAAGCCCTACCGCCCAGCCGAGACGCTATTACCCAAGAGGCTTTAGTGAGGCCCTACCACCCAGCCGAGACGCTATTACCCAAGAGGCTTTAGTGAAGCCCTACCACCCAGCCGAGACGCTATTACCCAAGAGGCTTTAGTGAAGCCCTACCACCCAGCCTAGACGCTATTACCCAAGAGGCTTTAGTGAAGCCCTACCACCCAGCCGAGACGCTATTACCCAAGAGGCTTTAGTGAAGCCCTACCACCCAGCCGAGACGCTAGAGGCTTTAGTGAAGCCCTACCACCCAGCCTAGACGCTATTACCCAAGAGGCTTTAGTGAAGCCCTACCACCCAGCCTAGACGCTATTACCCAAGAGGCTTTAGTGAAGCCCTACCACCCAGCCTAGACGCTATTACCCAAGAGGCTTTAGTGAAGCCCTTACCACCCAGCCTAGACGCTATTACCCAAGAGGCTTTAGTGAAGCCCCACCACCCAGCCTAGACGCTATTACCCAAGAGGCTTTAGTGAAGCCCTTAGACGCTAACCCAAGAGGCTTTAGTTTACCACCCAGCCTAGACGCTATTACCCAAGAGGCTTTAGTGAAGCCCCACCACCCAGCCTAGACGCTATTACCCAAGAGGCTTTAGTGAAGCCCTTACCACCCAGCCTAGACGCTATTACCCAAGAGGCTTTAGTGAAGCCCTACCGCCCAGCCTAGACGCTATTACCCAAGAGGCTTTAGTGAAGCCCTACCACCCAGCCTAGACGCTATTACCCAAGAGGCTTTAGTGAGGCCCTACCATCCAGCCTGGACGCTATTACCCAAGCCTAGAAGCCCTACCACCCAGCCTTATTACCCAAGAGGCTTTAGTGAGGCCCTACCATCCAGCCTGGACGCTATTACCCAAGAGGCCCAGCCTAGACGCTATTACCCAAGAGGCTTTAGTGAAGCCCTACCACCCAGCCTAGACGCTATTACCCAAGAGGCTTTAGTGAAGCCCTACCGCCCAGCCTAGATGCTATTACCCAAGAGGCTTTAGTGAAGCCCTACCACCCAGCCGAGACGCTATTACCCAAGAGGCTTTAGTGAGGCCCTACCACCCAGCCGAGACGCTATTACCCAAGAGGCTTTAGTGAAGCCCTACCACCCAGCCGAGACGCTATTACCCAAGAGGCTTTAGTGAAGCCCTACCACCCAGCCTAGACGCTATTACCCAAGAGGCTTTAGTGAAGCCCTACCACCCAGCCGAGACGCTATTACCCAAGAGGCTTTAGTGAAGCCCTACCACCCAGCCGAGACGCTAGAGGCTTTAGTGAAGCCCTACCACCCAGCCTAGACGCTTTACCCAAGAGGCTTTAGTGAAGCCCTACCACCCAGCCTTATTACCCAAGAGGCTTTAGTGAAGCCCTACCACCCAGCCTAGACGCTATTACCCAAGAGGCTTTAGTGAAGCCCTACCACCTAGCCTAGACGCTATTACCCAAGAGGCTTTAGTGAAGCCCCACCACCCGGCCTAGACGCTATTACCCAAGAGGCTTTAGTGAAGCCCTACCACCCAGCCTAGACGCTATTACCCAAGAGGCTTTAGTGAGGCCCTACCATCCAGCCTGGACGCTATTACCCAAGAGGCTTTAGTGAAGCCCTACCACCTAGCCTAGACGCTATTACCCAAGAGGCTTTAGTGAAGCCCTACCACCCAGCCTAGACGCTATTACCCAAGAGGCTTTAGTGAAGCCCTACCGCCCAGCCTAGACGCTTTACCCAAGAGGCTTTAGTGAAGCCCTACCACCCAGCCGAGACGCTATTACCCAAGAGGCTTTAGTGAGGCCCTACCACCCAGCCGAGACGCTATTACCCAAGAGGCTTTAGTGAAGCCCTACCACCCAGCCGAGACGCTATTACCCAAGAGGCTTTAGTGAAGCCCTACCACCCAGCCTAGACGCTATTACCCAAGAGGCTTTAGTGAAGCCCTACCACCCAGCCGAGACGCTATTACCCAAGAGGCTTTAGTGAAGCCCTACCACCCAGCCGAGACGCTATTACCCAAGAGGCTTTAGTGAAGCCCTACCACCCAGCCTAGACGCTATTACCCAAGAGGCTTTAGTGAAGCCCTACCACCCAGCCTAGACGCTATTACCCAAGAGGCTTTAGTGAAGCCCTACCACCCAGCCTAGACGCTATTACCCAAGAGGCTTTAGTGAAGCCCTTACCACCCAGCCTAGACGCTATTACCCAAGAGGCTTTAGTGAAGCCCCACCACCCAGCCTAGACGCTATTACCCAAGAGGCTTTAGTGAAGCCCTACCACCCAGCCTAGACGCTATTACCCAAGAGGCTTTAGTGAAGCCCTTACCACCCAGCCTAGACGCTATTACCCAAGAGGCTTTAGTGAAGCCCCACCACCCAGCCTAGACGCTATTACCCAAGAGGCTTTAGTGAAGCCCTTACCACCCAGCCTGGACGCTATTACCCAAGAGGCTTTAGTGAAGCCCTACCGCCCAGCCTAGACGCTATTACCCAAGAGGCTTTAGTGAAGCCCTACCACCCAGCCTAGACGCTATTACCCAAGAGGCTTTAGTGAGGCCCTACCATCCAGCCTGGACGCTATTACCCAAGAGGCTTTAGTGAAGCCCTACCACCCAGCCTAGACGCTATTACCCAAGAGGCTTTAGTGAAGCCCTACCACCCAGCCTAGACGCTATTACCCGAAAACTAACATCCACTAACATGGACCCAAATACCATCTGTAGTATTAGGCCAACCTACCAGGCTCTCTGTCCTCTGTCCTTAATCAGTAGTTTAATCAGTAGTTTAACCATTAGTTTAACCAGTAGTTTAATCATCAGTTTAACCAGTAGTTTAACCAGTAGTTTAACCAGTAGTTTAATCAGTAGTTTAACCAGTAGTTTAACCAGTAGTTTAACCAGTAGTTTAACCAGGTGTGTGTAAGGTACTGGAGGAGTAGTTTAACCAGTAGTTTAACCAGTAGTTTAACCAGGTGTGTGTAGGGTACTGGAGGAGTAGTTTAATCAGTAGTTTAATCAGTAGTTTAACCAGTAGTTTAATCAGTAGTTTAACCAGTAGTTTAACCAGTAGTTTAACCAGTCGTTTAACCAGTAGTTTAATCAGTAGTTTAACCAGTAGTTTAACCAGTAGTGTAACCAGTAGTTTAATCAGTAGTTTAATCAGTAGTTTAACCAGTAGTTTAACCAGTAGTTTAATCAGTAGTTTAACCAGTAGTTTAACCAGTAGTTTAATCAGTAGTTTAATCAGTAGTTTAATCAGTAGTTTAACCAGTAGTTTAACCAGTAGTTTAACCAGTAGTTTAACCAGTGGTTTAATCAGTAGTTTAATCAGTAGTTTAATCAGTAGTTTAATCAGTAGTTTAACCAGTAGTTTAATCAGTAGTTTAACCAGTAGTTTAACCAGTAGTTTAACCAGGTGTGTGTAGGGTACTGGAGGAGTAGTTTAACCAGTAGTTTAACCAGTAGTTTAACCAGTAGTTTAACCAGTAGTG
>NW_025745234.1:769029-779029 GCF_021184085.1 Oncorhynchus gorbuscha | reverse complement strand
CTCTGTCCAGTCTTACCAGCTGAGTTATCTATCACTCTGTCCAGTCTTACCAGCTGAGTTATCTATCTCTCTGTCCAGTCTTACCAGCTGAGTTATCTATCTCTCTGTCCAGTCTTACCAGCTGAGTTATCTATCTCTCTGTCCAGTCTTACCAGCTGAGTTATCTATCTCTCTGTCCAGTCTTACCAGCTGAGTTATCTATCTCTCTGTCTAGTCTTACCTAGCTGAGTTATCTATCTCTCTGTCCAGTCTTACCAGCTGAGTTATCTATCTCTCTCTCTGTCCAGTCTTACCAGCTGAGTTATCTATCTCTCTGTCTAGTCTTACCTAGCTGAGTTATCTATCTCTCTCTCTGTCCAGTCTTACCAGCTGAGTTATCTATCTCTCTGTCCAGTCTTACCAGCTGAGTTATCTATCTCTCTGTCCAGTCTTACTAGCTGAGTTATCTATCACTCTGTCCAGTCTTACCAGCTGAGTTATCTATCACTCTGTCCAGTCTTACCAGCTGAGTTATCTATCTCTCTCTCTGTCCAGTCTTACCAGCTGAGTTATCTATCTCTCTGTCCAGTCTTACCAGCTGAGTTATCTATCTCTCTGTCCAGTCTTACCAGCTGAGTTATCTATCTCTCTGTCTAGTCTTACCTAGCTGAGTTATCTATCTCTCTCTCTGTCCAGTCTTACCAGCTGAGTTATCTATCTCTCTGTCCAGTCTTACCAGCTGAGTTATCTATCTCTCTGTCCAGTCTTACCAGCTGAGTTATCTATCTCTCTGTCCAGTCTTACCAGCTGAGTTATCTATCTCTCTGTCCAGTCTTACCAGCTGATTTATCTATCTCTCTGTCCAGTCTTACCAGCTGAGTTATCTATCTCTCTGTCCAGTCTTACCAGCTGAGTTATCTATCTCTCTGTCCAGTCTTACCTTTTATCTATCTCCCCTGTCTCATACCTTGGTTAGCTGAGCTATATCCTCTATCTCCCCTGTCTCATACCTTGGTTAGCTGAGCTATATCTCCCGTCTCATACCTTGGTTAGCTGAGCTATATCTTCTATCTCCCCTGTCTCATACCTTGGTTAGCTGAGCTATATCCTCTATCTCCCCTGTCTCATACCTTGGTTAGCTGAGCTATATCTTCTATCTCCCCTGTTTCATACCTTGTTTAGCTGAGCTATATCTCCCCTGTCTCATACCTTGGTTAGCTGAGCTATATCCTCTATCTCCCCTGTTTCATACCTTGGTTAGCTGAACTATATCTCCCCTGTCTCATACCTTGGTTAGCTGAGCTATATCTTCTATCTCCCCTGTCTCATACCTTGGTTAGCTGAGCTATATCCTCTATCTCCCCTGTCTCATACCTTGGTTAGCTGAGCTATATCCTCCATCCTCTATTTGATTTGATTTGATTTGATTTTATCTCCCCTGTCTCATACCTTGGTTAGCTGAGCTATATCCTCTATCCTCGATTTGATTTGATTTGATTTTATCTCCCCTGTCTCATACCTTGGTTAGCTGAGCTATATCCTCCATCCTCTATTTGATTTGATTTGATTTGATTTTATCTCCCCTGTCTCATACCTTGGTTAGCTGAGCTATATCTCCCCTGTCTCATACCTTGGTTAGCTGAGCTATATCTCCCCTGTCTCATACCTTGGTTAGCTGAGCTATATCTCCCCTGTCTCATACCTTGGTTAGCTGAGCTATATCCTCTATCTCCCCTGTCTCATACCTTGGTTAGCTGAGCTATCTTCTTGCACATCTTGCCATGCATCTGATAGTCATACAGCTCCTGCTCTATGTTCGGTAAGTCTGCTGCAGTCCCGTTAAGGCTACCGGAGCCTGGCCCGGGGGGCTGCGGGGCTTTACCGGCACCCGAAGCCATCATAATCCCCACGAGACAACTTCCACCAGCTATCAGGATCCAAATGAATAATGGAACAGAAGGAAATTCCCGGTAATGCTCTCTCTCCGGTTTGCCTCAGAGGTGTGTGTGTTTCTTCCTTCTGTGAGTGAATACCGATCCCCTCCGCTGCGGCGGAAAAGCAGCCAGCGCAATAGTCATGGTGAGAAACGTAAATCGGTGAGGTTCTCTCGCCAACTTGCTTTCCCCTCTCTCCTCTGCCCAGTGCTCGCTGCGCGGTGGTCACCGGCTCCAATTCCATCGGGCACGCGCTTGCCTCACGATCAGCAGTCCCACCGCTGTCTGTCAACCGATTTGTTTTCTTATTTTAACCGGGGAGCGCTCGAGGATGAAGGCATGTGTCCCGACCACCTGTCGCTCGAGCAGCAGGGGCGGAGAGGGCGTATGGAACATTACCGTAGACAGCTCGCGCTCTCCCTCTCGAGCAGAGCGCACTGCTGCAGTGCTGCTTACGCCCCTCCCCGGTTCTGCTGTAGTGTCGATCCACACACACACACTCACACAAAACACACGCACGCACGCACATACACAAACACACACACACGCACACAGGATGAAAGGCGTTTCAATTAATCAATTGACTTATTGCTTAGATTCATCAGGAGTATTTGCAGGTGAACTCCTGCCTATTCCAGTGATAAGTCTGTTTAATAAGTCCATGTTTATTATCCTAGACCTATTCACTAGGTCCAGTATAGCATCTATCAACGTTTTGATTCAAAAGAGATTCTATCCTGTATCACATTCTATCCTGTATCACATTCTATCCTGTATCACATTCTATCCTAGATGACATTCTATCCTAGATCACATTCTATTCTAGATGACATTCTATCCTGTTTCACATTCTATCCTGTATCACATTCTATTCTAGATGACATTCTATCCTGTTTCACATTCTATCCTGTATCACATTCTATCCTGTATCACATTCTATCCTGTATCACATTCTATCCTGTATCACATTCTATCCTGTATCACATTCTTTTCTTTATCACATTCTATCCTGTATCACATTCTATCCTATATCACATTCTATCCTGTATCACATTCTATCCTTTATCACATTCTATCCTAGATCACATTCTATTCTTTATCACATTCTATCCTAGACCACATTCTATCCTGTATCACATTCTATCCTTTATCACATTCTATCCTAGATCACATTCCATCCTATATCACATTCTATCCTAGATCACATTCTATCCTATATCACATTCTATCCTAGATCACATTCTATCCTGTATCACATTCTATCCTGTATCACATTCTATTCTGTATCACATTCTATTCTGTATCACATTCTATCCTGTATCGCATTCTATCCTGTATCACATTCTATTCTGTATCACATTCTATCCTAGATCACATTCTATCCTATATCACATTCTATCCTGTATCACATTCTATCCTAGATCACATTCTATTCTGTATCACATTCTATTTTGTATCACATTCTATCCTGTATCACATTCTATTCTGTATCACATTCTATCCTGTATCACATTCTATCCTAGATCACATTCTATCCTGTATCACATTCTATCCTGTATCACATTCTATTCTGTATCACATTCTATCCTAGATCACATTCTATCCTGTATCACATTCTATCCTGTATCACATTCTATTCTGTATCACATTCTATCCTAGATCACATTCTATCCTATATCACATTCTATCCTGTATCACATTCTATCCTAGATCACATTCTATTCTGTATCACATTCTATTTTGTATCACATTCTATCCTGTATCACATTCTATCCTAGATCACATTATATCCTATATCACATTCTATCCTAGATCACATTCTATCCTAGATCACATTCTATCCTGTATCACATTCTATCCTGTATCACATTCTATCCTGTATCACATTCTATTCTGTATCACATTCTATCCTATATCACATTCTATCCTGTATCACATTCTATCCTGTATCACATTCTATCCTGTATCACATTCTATTCTGTATCACATTCTATCCTAGATCACATTCTATCCTGTATCACATTCTATCCTGTATCACATTCTATCCTGTATCACATTCTATCCTGTATCACATTCTATTCTGTATCACATTCTATTCTGTATCACATTCTATTCTGTATCACATTCTATTCTGTATCACATTCTATTCTGTATCACATTCTATCCTGTATCACATTCTATTCTGTATCACATTCTATCCTAGATCACATTCTATCCTATATCACATTCTATCCTGTATCACATTCTATCCTGTATCACATTCTATCCTGTATCACATTCTATCCTGTATCACATTCTATCCTGTATCACATTCTATTCTGTATCACATTCTATCCTAGATCACATTCTATCCTGTATCACATTCTATCCTGTATCACATTCTATTCTGTATCACATTCTATCCTGTATCACATTCTATTCTGTATCACATTCTATCCTAGATCACATTCTATCCTGTATCACATTCTATCCTGTATCACATTCTATTCTGTATCACATTCTATCCTGTATCACATTCTATCCTGTATCACATTCTATCCTGTATCACATTCTATCCTGTATCACATTCTATCCTAGATCACATTCTATCCTGTATCACATTCTATCCTGTATCACATTCTATCCTGTATCACATTCTATTCTGTATCACATTCTATTCTGTATCACATTCTATTCTGTATCACATTCTATCCTGTATCACATTCTATTCTGTATCACATTCTATCCTAGATCACATTCTATCCTGTATCACATTCTATCCTGTATCACATTCTATCCTGTATCACATTCTATCCTGTATCACATTCTATCCTGTATCACATTCTATCCTGTATCACATTCTATTCTGTATCACATTCTATCCTGTAAAATTAAAATACATTTAACGAGGCACCTCAATGACAGGCCTGACGACTCTGGGCCAAATGTGCGCCTATGGGACTCCCAATCACGGGCCGGTAGTGATACAGCCTGGATTCGAACCAGGGTGTCTGTAGTGACGCCTCTAGCACTGAGATGCAGTGCCTTTAGACCTCTGTGATACAGCCTGGATTCGAACCAGGGTGTCTGTAGTGACTCCTCTAGCACTGAGATGCAGTGCCTTTAGACCTCTGTGATACAGCCTGGATTCGAACCAGGGTCTGTAGTTTAGACCTCTGCGATACAGCCTGGATTCGAACCAGGTTCTGTAGTTTAGACCTCTGCGATACAGCCTGGATTCGAACCAGGTTCTGTAGTTTAGACCTCTGCGATACAGCCTGGATTCGAACCAGGCTCTGTCGTTTAGACCTCTGCGATACAGCCTGGATTCGAACCAGGCTCTGTAGTTTAGACCTCTGCGATACAGCCTGGATTCGAACCAGGCTCTGTCGTTTAGACCTCTGCGATACAGCCTGGATTCGAACCAGGCTCTGTAGTTTAGACCTCTGCGATACAGCCTGGATTCGAACCAGGGTCTGCAGTGATACAAGCTGCTGTATAGCCATTACTATTCTATCACTCTTTACATCCTGTAGTTCCCGCTGCTGACCTCAATAACAGGAATACAGCGGTTTGGTGAGCAGAGACAGAGTGGAGCCTCGTGCCCTTCCCACGCGTGTGTTCTGTTCTGACCTCCATTCCTTACCGTACAGCTGCCAGCGCGCCAACAGCTGCGGCCTTCACAGCCCGGGAAACAGCAGACAGGCAGACAGACGGCATGCAGATAGAGACACACTGAAAGTATTCAGACCCCTTGACCTTTATCCACATTTTGTAACTTTACAGCCTTTGTTCTAAAATGGATTTAAATAAAAATACATAAATAAAATCCCCCTCATCAATCTTCACACAATATCCCATAATGACAAAACAAAAACAGTTTTTTATAAACTTTAGCAAGTCTATAAAATAAATAACACATTTACGCTTACTCAAAATAGACAAATAAGTACATTTCACATTTCAGAAAATGTTTTATTTATGGCAGTCTCAGCTCATGTCATGCAGGCAGATAAATGTTCATTGTGAGGGGCAGGGTGATGGAGGCCCAGGCGGATTAATGTCCATTGTGAGGGGCAGGGTGATGGATTGGGCAGGCAGATAAATGCCCATTGTGAGGGGCAGGGCGATGGAGGCCCAGGCGGATAAATGTCCATTGTGAGGGGCAGGGCGATGGAGGCCCAGGCGGATAAAAGTCCATTGTGAACGGCAGGGCGATGGAGGCCCAGGCGGATAAATGGCGGATAAATGTCCATTGTGAGGGGCAGGGCGATGGAGGCCCAGGCGGATAAATGTCCATTGTGAGGGCAGGGCGATGGAGGCCCAGGCGGATAAATGTCCATTGTGAGGGGCAGGGCGATGGAGGCCCAGGCGGATAAATGTCCATTGTGAGGGGCAGGGCGATGGTAGCCCAGGCGGATAAATGTCCATTGTGAGGGGCAGGGTGATGGATGGGGCAGGGCAGAGGCGGAATGTCCATTGTGAGGGGCAGGGTGATGGATGGGGCAGGCAGGGTCCAGGGAGGATAAATGTCCATTGTGGGGTGAAGGGGGTTATATTTGCAATTCTCTGAGGGCCTAGAGAACCCGCTATAGTGCTTTCAGGGGCGTCATGCACCCCCAAAATCGGAGGAGGCACAAAGTACTAGGTGTGGATGGCTGGGGGGTGGCCTTGAGCAGGGATGAACCCCCATACATAAGTTGAAGAATTTAGCATTTTTCAAACAACTGAGGGGGGGCGGAGGGCACGGTGTAGGATCTGTTAGGGCCAAAGTAGTGGGAAGGGGTGGTGGGTTTGTTGGGGATAGTTTTGTGTATTTGTGTATTTAGGGTTAGATGGTGGTGCAATTATTTATTTTCCCATTTTGTTGTAAAAAAAAACAAATATTATTCTCACTCGGACTTGTGAAAGGTTGGAAAGCCACATGATGAGGGAGAGGGCAAAAATATGTTTTACAAGGAGCTGGGTAGAGCCTTTTTTTCTTCTATTGTGTTATTGACTGTACGTTTGTTTATTCCATGTGTAACTCTGTGTTGTTGTTTATCCCATGTGTAACTCTGTGTTGTTGTTTACTCCATGTGTAACTCTGTGTTGTTGTTTATTCCATGTGTAACTCTGTGTTGTTGTTTATTCCATGTGTAACTCTGTGTTGTTGTTTACTCCATGTGTAACTCTGTGTTGTTGTTTACTCCATGTGTAACTCTGTGTTGTTGTTTACTCCATGTGTAACTCTGTGTTGTTGTTTATTCCATGTGTAACTCTGTGTTGTTGTTTACTCCATGTGTAACTCTGTGTTGTTGTTTACTCCATGTGTAACTCTGTGTTGTTGTTTACTCCATGTGTAACTCTGTGTTGTTGTTTGTGTCACACTGCTTTGCGTTATCTTGGTCTGGCCGACCTGGTTAAATTAAGGTGAAATAAATAGAAGGGGAAATGACGTAGTCAACGCAAATCTCGCCTCTCGCGAGACTGGCAGTTACATTTGAAAACAGGCGGCAGAAACGACTCGAGTTGTCAATATAGCAAGTAAGAACAAACGGAAAACGCAATTTATTATTTATTTACGAAATAAACTATATTGGTCAATATTAATGCTTTAGGTGAGACATATCATTCCCCGGTTTCCAACCTCTTTGGTACTTCTTGAGACGATGTTTTGTGTGGCTGGAGGGACGAGAAACGTTAGCCGGTTAGCTTCGTTAGCCAGCTAGTTATTTAGCTTTTAAAACAAGTTAATTAATTGGATAATAGAGGACTTTATGTGAGAACTATTCTAGCCGAAGAGCACGGGTGAGATATTCGTCTGGAATAGTGAAATGGTGTTATTTTTAAAGAAAGTTTCGCTAATTAAAACTAGAGTTAGATAACCAACGTCGTTAATACTGTAGCTGCTACGACGTTGGTAACTAAATAGCGTTACTAGGTAACTAAATAACGTTACTAGGTAACTAAATAACGTTACTAGGTAACTAAATAACGTTACTAGGTAACTAAATAGCGTTACTAGGTAACTAAATAACGTTACTAGGTAACTAAATAACGTTACTAGGTAACTAAATAACGTTACTAGGTAACTAAATAACGTTACTAGGTAACTAAATAGCGTTACTAGGTAACTAAATAACGTTACTAGGTAACTAAATAACGTTACTAGGTAACTAAATTAACGTCGAATAGCCACAAACAATGCTTGTTGTTGGATGTTAAACCCAATTTCAAACACATACATCGACTGTTTCCCCTCATTGTAGAATACGTTAACTAGGCTTATCGTCATGTTGTTGTTGTTGTGCTAACTAGCCAGCTGGTGTAGTTTTAATGCCTGTGTTTGTTTGAATGAAAAGGTTGTAGCTGTCCATTTTGTTTCTCCAGGAGAGGAAAGATGACTGGAGAAAGTGAGTTGGCGATAAAAGAGCGTTTCAACGCGCTCAGAAAGGACACAACAACAAGGCTAAACTGGTGGCCAGTCTCAAGAACACGTACAACAAGGTACACACGCCGATAAACACACACAAACACACACACATACTGTACAACAAGGTACACACGCCGATAAACACACACAAACACACACACATACTGTACAACAAGGTACACATGCCGATAAACACACAAAAACACACACACATACTGTACAACAAGGTACACACGCCTATAAACACAAAAAAACACCTGTAAACACACACACATACTGTACAACAAGGTACACACGCCTATAAACACAAAAAAACACCTGTAAACACACACACTTATACAATCAATCAAATGTATTTATATAGCCATTCTTACATCAGCTGATATCTCAAAGTGCTGTACAGAAACCCAGCCTAAAACCCCAAACAGCAAGCAATGCAGGTTTAGAAGCACGGTGGCTAGGAAATACTCCCTATGTATACACACACACACACATACTGTACAACAAGGTACACACACACATGTTTAAATCACTGTTTCTGTTAATCCTCTTTATTATCAGTAAGAGAAACACCATCCTTACCCAACCTGCTTTCTGTGTGTCTGTCCTGTCCTGTCTGTCCCCGTGTCTGCCTGTCTGTCCTGTGTACCTGTCTGTCCCCGTGTGTCTGCCTGTCTGTCCTGTGTACCTGTCTGTCCCCGTGTGTCTGCCTGTCTGTCCTGTCTCTAGTTAGAGGACAAGACATTGTTCCACGAGGAGTTTATCCAGTACCTGAAACATGCCATGATCGTGTACAAGAGAGAACCGGCCGTGGAGAACGTTATAGAGTTCGTCTCCAAATTCTCCACCAGCTTCCATACGCCTTCCGCCGAGGGAGGAGAGGAAGAGGAGGAGGATGAAGAAGAGGACGAGAACCCCTTCCTCAGTTACATGTTCAATTTCCTGTTGGAGGTAGGACAACTCTTGAGTCCCGAACTATCTCTTCTGTACTGCATTGCTTTAACCAGGGCCCTATGGTAGTAGACTAGGGCTGTGATCTATCTCTTCTGTACTGCTTTAACCAGGGCCCTATGGTAGTAGACTAGGGCTGTGATCTATCTCTACTGTACTGCTGTAACCAGGGCCCTATGGTAGTAGACTAGGGCTGTGATCTATCTCTTCTGTACTGCATTGCTTTAACCAGGGCCCTATGGTAGTAGACTAGGGCTGTGATCTATCTCTACTGTACTGCATTGCTTTAACCAGGGCCCTATGGTAGTAGACTAGGGCTGTGATCTATCTCTACTGTACTGCTTTAACCAGGGCCCTATGGTAGTAGACTAGGGCTGGGAACTATCTCTACTGTACTGCTATAACCAGGGCCCTATGGTAGTAGACTAGGGCTGGGAACTATCTCTTCTGTACTGCATTGCTTTAACCAGGGCCCTATGGTAGTAGACTAGGGCTGTGATCTATCTCTACTGTACTGCTATAACCAGGGCCCTATGGTAGTAGACTAGGGCTGTGATCTATCTCTTCTGTACTGCATTGTTTTAACCAGGGCCCTATGGTAGTAGACTAGGGCTGTGAACTATCTCTTCTGTACTGCATTGCTTTAAGGGCCCTATGGTAGTAGACTAGGGCTGTGATCTATCTCTTCTGTACTGCTTTAACCAGGGCCCTATGGTAGTAGACTAGGGCTGTGATCTATCTC
>NW_025745234.1:749029-764029 GCF_021184085.1 Oncorhynchus gorbuscha | reverse complement strand
CTGGATGTAGAGAACTGCTCTCAGACCGCCCTGGACACACTGACCGCTCTATTCACACACACACCTCAGGACCAGCTGCTCCACCACCGCCTTCAGCTGGACGACAGGTACACACACACACACACACACACACACACACACACACACACACACACACACACACACACACACACACACACACACACACACACACACACACACACACACACACACACACACACACACACACACACACACACACACTGTAGGATGCTGGTCCTGGCTGGGTCTCTGACTGTCTGTCTCTCTGTAGGATGCTGGTCCTGGCTGGGTCTCTGTCTGTCTCTCTGTAGGATGCTGGTCCCGGATGGGTCTCTGACTGTCTGTCTCTCTGTAGGATGCTGGTCCCGGCTGGGTCTCTGACTGTCTCTCTGTAGGATGCTGGTCCCGGCTGGGTCTCTGACTGTCTCTCTGTAGGATGCTGGTCCCGGATGGGTCTCTGACTGTCTGTCTCTCTGTAGGATGCTGGTCCCGGCTGGGTCTCTGACTGTCTGTCTCTCTGTAGGATGCTGGTCCTGGCTGGGTCTCTGACTGTCTGTCTCTCTGTAGGATGCTGGTCCTGGCTGGGTCTCTGACTGTCTGTCTCTCTGTAGGATGCTGGTCCTGGCTGGGTCTCTGACTGTCTGTCTCTCTGTAGGATGCTGGTCCTGGCTGGGTCTCTGACTGTCTGTCTCTCTGTAGGATGCTGGTCCTGGCTGGGTCTCTGACTGTCTCTCTGTAGGATGCTGGTCCTGGCTGGGTCTCTGACTGTCTCTCTGTAGGATGCTGGTCCCGGCTGGTTCTCTGACTGTCTCTCTGTAGGATGCTGGTCCCGGCTGGGTCTCTGACTGTCTCTCTGTAGGATGCTGGTCCCGGCTGGGTCTCTGTCTCTCTCTCTGTAGGATGCTGGTCCTGGCTGGGTCTCCGACTGTCTCTCTGTAGGATGCTGGTCCCGGCTGGTTCTCTGACTGTCTCTCTGTAGGATGCTGGTCCCGGCTGGGTCTCTGACTGTCTCTCTGTAGGATGCTGGTCCCGGCTGGGTCTCTGTCTCTCTCTCTGTAGGATGCTGGTCCTGGCTGGGTCTCTGACTGTCTCTCTCTCTGTAGGATGCTGGTCCCGGCTGGGTCTCTGACTGTCTCTCTCTGTAGGATGCTGGTCCCGGCTGGGTCTCTGACTGTCTCTCTCTGTAGGATGCTGGTCCTGGCTGGGTCTCTGACTGTCTCTCTGTAGGATGCTGGTCCTGGCTGGGTTTCCGACTGTCTCTCTGTAGGATGCTGGTCCTGGCTGGGTCTCTGACTGTCTCTCTGTAGGATGCTGGTCCTGGCTGGGTCTCCGACTGTCTCTCTGTAGGATGCTGGTCCCGGCTGGGTCTCTGACTGTCTCTCTGTAGGATGCTGGTCCCGGCTGGGTCTCTGTCTCTCTCTCTGTAGGATGCTGGTCCTGGCTGGGTCTCTGACTGTCTCTCTCTCTGTAGGATGCTGGTCCCGGCTGGGTCTCTGACTGTCTCTCTCTGTAGGATGCTGGTCCCGGCTGGGTCTCTGACTGTCTCTCTCTGTAGGATGCTGGTCCTGGCTGGGTCTCTGTCTGTCTCTCTGTAGGATGCTGGTCCTGGCTGGGTCTCTGACTGTCTCTCTGTAGGATGCTGGTCCCGGCTGGGTCTCTGACTGTCTGTCTGTAGGATGCTGGTCCTGGCTGGGTCTCTGACTGTCTCTCTGTAGGATGCTGGTCCTGGCTGGGTCTCTGACTGTCTGTCTGTAGGATGCTGGTCCTGGCTGGGTCTCTGACTGTCTCTCTGTAGGATGCTGGTCCTGGCTGGGTCTCTGACTGTCTCTCTGTAGGATGCTGGTCCCGGCTGGTTCTCTGACTGTCTGTCTCTGTAGGATGCTGGTCCCGGCTGGTTCTCTGTCTGTCTCTCTCTGTAGGATGCTGGTCCCGGCTGGGTCTCTGACTGTCTCTCTCTCTGTAGGATGCTGGTCCTGGCTGGGTCTCTGACTGTCTCTCTGTAGGATGCTGGTCCTGGCTGGGTCTCTGACTGTCTGTCTCTCTGTAGGATGCTGGTCCCGGCTGGGTCTCTGACTGTCTCTCTCTCTGTAGGATGCTGGTCCTGGCTGGGTCTCTGACTGTCTCTCTGTAGGATGCTGGTCCTGGCTGGGTCTCTGACTGTCTCTCTGTAGGATGCTGGTCCTGGCTGGGTCTCTGACTGTCTGTCTCTCTGTAGGATGCTGGTCCCGGCTGGGTCTCTGACTGTCTGTCTCTCTGTAGGATGCTGGTCCTGGCTGGGTCTCTGACTGTCTCTCTGTAGGATGCTGGTCCCGGCTGGTTCTCTGACTGTCTGTCTCTGTAGGATGCTGGTCCTGGCTGGGTCTCTGACTGTCTCTCTGTAGGATGCTGGTCCCGGCTGGGTCTCTGACTGTCTCTCTGTAGGATGCTGGTCCTGGCTGGGTCTCTGACTGTCTCTCTCTCTCTGTAGGATGCTGGTCCCGGCTGGGTCTCTGACTGTCTCTCTCTCTGTAGGATGCTGGTCCCGGCTGGGTCTCTGACTGTCTCTCTCTCTGTAGGATGCTGGTCCCGGCTGGGTCTCTGTCTGTCTCTCTGTAGGATGCTGGTCCTGGCTGGGTCTCTGTCTGTCTCTCTGTAGGATGCTGGTCCCGGCTGGGTCTCTGACTGTCTCTCTCTCTCTGTAGGATGCTGGTCCTGGCTGGGTCTCTGACTGTCTGTTTCTCTGTAGGATGCTGGTCCCGGCTGGGTCTCTGTCTGTCTGTCTCTCTGTAGGATGCTGGTCCCGGCTGGTTCTCTGACTGTCTCTCTGTAGGATGCTGGTCCCGGCTGGGTCTCTGTCTGTCTGTCTCTCTGTAGGATGCTGGTCCCGGCTGGGTCTCTGACTGTCTCTCTCTCTGTAGGATGCTGGTCCCGGCTGGTTCTCTGACTGTCTCTCTCTCTGTAGGATGCTGGTCCCGGCTGGGTCTCTGACTGTCTCTCTGTAGGATGCTGGTCCCGGCTGGGTCTCTGACTGTCTGTCTCTCTCTGTAGGATGCTGGTCCTGGCTGGGTCTCTGACTGTCTGTCTCTCTCTGTAGGATGCTGGTCCTGGCTGGGTCTCTGACTGTCTGTCTCTCTGTAGGATGCTGGTCCCGGCTGGGTCTCTGTCTGTCTCTCTGTAGGATGCTGGTCCCGGCTGGGTCTCTGACTGTCTGTCTCTCTCTGTAGGATGCTGGTCCCGGCTGGGTCTCTGACTGTCTCTCTCTCTGTAGGATGCTGGTCCTGGCTGGGTCTCTGACTGTCTGTCTCTCTCTGTAGGATGCTGGTCCCGGCTGGGTCTCTGACTGTCTCTCTGTAGGATGCTGGTCCCGGCTGGGTCTCTGTCTGTCTGTCTCTCTGTAGGATGCTGGTCCCGGCTGGTTCTCTG
This sequence comes from Oncorhynchus gorbuscha, assembly GCF_021184085.1. Lineage (NCBI taxonomy): Eukaryota > Metazoa > Chordata > Actinopteri > Salmoniformes > Salmonidae > Oncorhynchus > Oncorhynchus gorbuscha. The sequence continues at coordinate 760,606 of NW_025745234.1, read as the reverse complement.
TCTGTCTCTCTGTAGGATGCTGGTCCCGGCTGGGTCTCTGACTGTCTCTCTCTCTGTAGGATGCTGGTCCCGGCTGGGTCTCTGTCTGTCTCTCTGTAGGATGCTGGTCCCGGCTGGGTCTCTGTCTGTCTCTCTGTAGGATGCTGGTCCTGGCTGGGTCTCTGACTGTCTCTCTCTCTGTAGGATGCTGGTCCTGGCTGGGTCTCTGACTGTCTGTCTCTCTGTAGGATGCTGGTCCCGGCTGGGTCTCTGACTGTCTGTCTCTCTGTAGGATGCTGGTCCCGGCTGAGTCTCTGTCTGTCTCTCTGTAGGATGCTGGTCCCGGCTGGGTCTCTGTCCTGTGAGAGCGTGTTGTACTGGAGGGCTCTGTGTGAGTTCGTTAAGACTAAAGGGGATGAAGGAGAGGAGATGTTGGAGAAGCTGCTGCCCGAGGCTGCTACCTTCGCTGAGTACCTCTACGGGTAAGACCACCACTACATCACCCTGACTACGGGTAAGACCACCACTACACCCCATACATCACCCTGACTACGGGTAAGACCACCACTACATCACCCTGACTACGGGTAAGACCACCACTACACCCCATCACCCTGACTACGGGTAAGACCACCACTACACCCCATACATCACCCTGACTACGGGTAAGACCACCACTACACCCCATACACCACCCTGACTACGGGTAAGACCACCACTACACCCCATACACCACCCTGACTACGGGTAAGACCACCCCATACATCACCCTGACTACGGGTAAGACCACCACTACACCCCATACATCACCCTGACTACGGGTAAGACCACCCCATACATCACCGGACTACGGGTAAGACCACCCCATACACCACCCTGACTACGGGTAAGACCACCCCATACACCACCCTGACTACGGGTAAGACCACCACTACACCCCATACATCACCCTGACTACGGGTAAGACCACCACTACACCCCATACATCACCCTGACTACGGGTAAGACCACCACTACACCCCATACATCACCCTGACTACGGGTAAGACCACCACTACACCCCATACATCACCCTGACTACGGGTAAGACCACCACTACATCACCCTGACTACGGGTAAGACCACCACTACATCACCCTGACTACGGGTAAGACCACCACTACACCCCATACATCACCCTGACAACGGGTAAGACCACCCCATACATCACCCTGACTACGGGTAAGACCACCACTACACCCCATACACCACCCTGACTACGGGTAAGACCACCACTACACCCCATACACCACCCTGACTATGGGTAAGACCACCACTACACCCCATACACCACCCTGACTACGGGTAAAACCACCACTACACCCCATACACCACCCTGACTACGGGTAAGACCACCACTACACCCCATACACCACCCTGACTACGGGTAAGACCACCACTACACCCCATACATCACCCTGACTACGGGTAAGACCACCACTACACCCCATACATCACCCTGACTACGGGTAAGACCACCACTACACCCCATACATCACCCTGACTACGGGTAAGACCACCACTACATCACCCTGACTACGGGTAAGACCACCACTAGACCCCATACATCACCCTGACTACGGGTAAGACCACCACTACACCCCATACATCACCCTGACTACGGGTAAGACCACCACTAGACCCCATACATCACCCTGACTACGGGTAAGACCACCACTACACCCCATACATCACCCTGACTACGGGTAAGACCACCACTACATCACCTTGACTACGGGTAAGACCACCACTACATCACCCTGACTACGGGTAAGACCACCACTACATCACCCTGACTACGGGTAAGACCACCACTACATCACCCTGACAACGGGTAAGACCACCACTACATCACCCTGACTACGGGTAAGACCACCACTACACCCCATACATCACCCTGACTACGGGTAAGACCACCACTACATCACCCTGACTACGGGTAAGACCACCACTACATCACCCTGACTACGGGTAAGACCACCACTACATCACCCTGACTACGGGTAAGACCACCACTACATCACCCTGACAACGGGTAAGACCACCACTACATCACCCTGACTACGGGTAAGACCACCACTACACCCCATACATCACCCTGACTACGGGTAAGACCACCACTACATCACCCTGACTACGGGTAAGACCACCACTACATCACCCTGACTACGGGTAAGACCACCACTAGACCCCATACATCACCCTGACTACGGGTAAGACCACCACTACATCACCCTGACTACGGGTAAGACCACCACTACATCACCCTGACTACGGGTAAGACCACCACTAGACCCCATACATCACCCTGACTACGGGTAAGACCACCACTACACCCCATACATCACCCTGACTACGGGTAAGACCACCACTACATCACCCTGACAACGGGTAAGACCACCACTACATACACCACCCTGACTACGGGTAAGACCACCACTACACCCCATACACCACCCTGACTACGGGTAAGACCACCACTACATCACCCTGACTACGGGTAAGACCACCACTACACCCCATACACCACCCTGACTACGGGTAAGACCACCACTACACCCCATACATCACCCTGACTACGGGTAAGACCACCACTACATCACCCTGACTACGGGTAAGACCACCACTACATCACCCTGACTACGGGTAAGACCACCACTAGACCCCATACATCACCCTGACTACGGGTAAGACCACCACTACATCACCCTGACAACGGGTAAGACCACCACTACATCACCCTGACTATGGGTAAGACCACCACTACACCCCATACACCACCCTGACTACGGGTAAGACCACCACTACACCCCATACATCACCCTGACTACGGGTAAGACCACCACTACATCACCCTGACAACGGGTAAGACCACCACTACATCACCCTGACAACGGGTAAGACCACCACTACACCCCATACACCACCCTGACTACGGGTAAGACCACCACTACACCCCATACACCACCCTGACTACGGGTAAGACCACCACTACATCACCCTGACTACGGGTAAGACCACCACTAGACCCCATACATCACCCTGACTACGGGTAAGACCACCACTACATCACCCTGACAACGGGTAAGACCACCACTACATCACCCTGACTATGGGTAAGACCACCACTACACCCCATACACCACCCTGACTACGGGTAAGACCACCACTACACCCCATACATCACCCTGACTACGGGTAAGACCACCACTACACCCCATACATCACCCTGACTACGGGTAAGACCACCACTACATCACCCTGACTACGGGTAAGACCACCACTAGACCCCATACATCACCCTGACTACGGGTAAGACCACCACTACACCCCATACATCACCCTGACTACGGGTAAGACCACCACTAGACCCCATACATCACCCTGACTACGGGTAAGACCACCACTACACCCCATACATCACCCTGACTACGGGTAAGACCACCACTACATCACCCTGACTACGGGTAAGACCACCACTACATCACCCTGACTACGGGTAATACCACCACTACATCACCCTGACTACGGGTAAGACCACCACTACATCACCCTGACAACGGGTAAGACCACCACTACATCACCCTGACTACGGGTAAGACCACCACTACACCCCATACATCACCCTGACTACGGGTAAGACCACCACTACATCACCCTGACTACGGGTAAGACCACCACTACATCACCCTGACTACGGGTAAGACCACCACTACATCACCCTGACTACGGGTAAGACCACCACTACATCACCCTGACAACGGGTAAGACCACCACTACATCACCCTGACTACGGGTAAGACCACCACTACACCCCATACATCACCCTGACTACGGGTAAGACCACCACTACATCACCCTGACTACGGGTAAGACCACCACTACATCACCCTGACTACGGGTAAGACCACCACTAGACCCCATACATCACCCTGACTACGGGTAAGACCACCACTACATCACCCTGACTACGGGTAAGGCCACCACTACATCACCCTGACTACGGGTAAGACCACCACTAGACCCCATACATCACCCTGACTACGGGTAAGACCACCACTACACCCCATACATCACCCTGACTACGGGTAAGACCACCACTACATCACCCTGACAACGGGTAAGACCACCACTACATACACCACCCTGACTACGGGTAAGACCACCACTACACCCCATACACCACCCTGACTACGGGTAAGACCACCACTACATCACCCTGACTACGGGTAAGACCACCACTACACCCCATACACCACCCTGACTACGGGTAAGACCACCACTACACCCCATACATCACCCTGACTACGGGTAAGACCACCACTACATCACCCTGACTACGGGTAAGACCACCACTACATCACCCTGACTACGGGTAAGACCACCACTACATCACCCTGACTACGGGTAAGACCACCACTACATCACCCTGACTACGGGTAAGACCACCACTACATCACCCTGACAACGGGTAAGACCACCACTACATCACCCTGACTATGGGTAAGACCACCACTACACCCCATACACCACCCTGACTACGGGTAAGACCACCACTACACCCCATACATCACCCTGACTACGGGTAAGACCACCACTACATCACCCTGACAACGGGTAAGACCACCACTACATCACCCTGACAACGGGTAAGACCACCACTACACCCCATACACCACCCTGACTACGGGTAAGACCACCACTACATCACCCTGACTACGGGTAAGACCACCACTACACCCCATACACCACCCTGACTACGGGTAAGACCACCACTACACCCCATACATCACCCTGACTACGGGTAAGACCACCACTACATCACCCTGACTACGGGTAAGACCACCACTACATCACCCTGACTACGGGTAAGACCACCACTACATCACCCTGACAACGGGTAAGACCACCACTACATCACCCTGACTATGGGTAAGACCACCACTACACCCCATACACCACCCTGACTACGGGTAAGACCACCACTACACCCCATACATCACCCTGACTACGGGTAAGACCACCACTACATCACCCTGACAACGGGTAAGACCACCACTACATCACCCTGACAACGGGTAAGACCACCACTACACCCCATACACCACCCTGACTACGGGTAAGACCACCACTACACCCCATACACCACCCTGACTACGGGTAAGACCACCACTACATCACCCTGACTACGGGTAAGACCACCACTACATCACCCTGACTACGGGTAAGACCACCACTACATCACCCTGACAACGGGTAAGACCACCACTACATCACCCTGACTATGGGTAAGACCACCACTACACCCCATACACCACCCTGACTACGGGTAAGACCACCACTACACCCCATACATCACCCTGACTACGGGTAAGACCACCACTACATCACCCTGACAACGGGTAAGACCACCACTACATACACCACCCTGACTACGGGTAAGACCACCACTACACCCCATACACCACCCTGACTACGGGTAAGACCACCACTACATCACCCTGACTACGGGTAAGACCACCACTACACCCCATACACCACCCTGACTATGGGTAAGACCACCACTACACCCCATACATCACCCTGACTACAGGTAAGACCACCACTACACCCCATACACCACCCTGACTACGGGTAAGACCACCACTACATCACCCTGACTACGGGTAAGACCACCACTACACCCCATACATCACCCTGACTACGGGTAAGACCACCACTACACCCATACACTCACCCTGACTACGGGTAAGACCACCACTACATCACCCTGACTACGGGTAAGACCACCACTACATCACCCTGACTACAGGTAAGACCACCACTACATCACCCTGACTACGGGTAAGACCACCACTACACCCCATACATCACCCTGACTACGGGTAAGACCACCACTACATCACCCTGACTACGGGTAAGACCACCACTACATCACCCTGACTACGGGTAAGACCACCACTACATCACCCTGACTACGGGTAAGACCACCACTACATCACCCTGACTACATCACATATGTCAACTCCCCTACCCTCTCCTGTATGTACCTCTAGGTACCCCCCCCCAACCCTTTCCCAGGGTACATCAGCTCTGCTAGTCGTGGAATATATCAAATCCTTGGACAGGCATGGGGGTATTGGAGGAGAGGTTTGGGGAAACACTGACTCAAGTCTGTCTATAGGACCAGTATTTTAAGACTAGTCCTAGTGATATCTAGACTGGAAGCGTGTAGGTAGACTGTAGAGATGTTAGGGTCAGTACTCTGACAGGCCGTTGTCCCAGTCTATAGGACCAGTATTTTAAGACTAGTCCTAGTGATATCTAGACTGGAAGCGTGTAGGTAGACTGTAGAGATGTTAGGGTCAGTACTCTGACAGGCCATTGTGTCCCCTGTCTCAGGGTAGGAGTTCTGATCTAGGATCAGTTTGGACCGGATCAGTACTCTGACAGGCCGTTGTCTCAGGGTAGGAGTTCGGATCTAGGATCAGTTTGGCCTGTTAGGTTCTAGTGATATGGACCGGATCAGTACTCCTCCTCTGAGCCTCTTTGTGAATACAGTCCATTGTCTCCCGTCTGTTCTCTCTAGATATGTGAAGGGCCTGCCAGTGCTGTCTGCCAACCAGAGAAACATTGCTACTAGGTGTGTCCAGACAGTATAGTAGTGTAGTGTTAACATGTTACAACAGGTATATGAAGACAGTGTATTAGTGTTATAACTGGTATATGAAGACAGTGTATTAGTGTTATAACTGGTATATGGAGACAGTGTAGTAGTGTTATAACTGGTATATGAAGGCAGTGTAGTAGTGTTATAACTGGTATATGAAGGCAGTGTAGTAGTGTTATAACTGGTATATGAAGGCAGTGTAGTAGTGTTAACATGTTATAACTGGTATATGAAGACAGTGTAGTAGTGTTATAACTGGTATATGAAGGCAGTGTAGTAGTGTTATAACAGGTATATGAAGACAGTGTAGTAGTGTTATAACTGGTATATGAAGACAGTGTAGTAGTGTTATAACTGGTATATGAAGACAGTGTAGTAGTGTTAACATGTTATAACTGGTATATGAAGACAGTGTAGTAGTGTTAACATGTTATAACAGGTATATGAAGACAGTGTAGTAGTGTTAACATGTTATAACTGGTATATGAAGACAGTGTAGTAGTGTTAACATGTTATAACTGGTATATGAAGACAGTGTAGTAGTGTTAACATGTTATAACTGGTATATGAAGACAGTGTAGTAGTGTTAACATGTTATAACTGGTATATGAAGACAGTGTAGTAGTGTTAACATGTTATAACTGGTATATGAAGACAGTGTAGTAGTGTTAACATGTTATAACTGGTATATGAAGACAGTGTAGTAGTGTTAACATGTTATAACTGATGTATATTTGTATATAATCGAACACCTTTGGGATGAATTGGAAAGCCTACTGCAGGGCCTAATCACCCCCAACATCAGTACCCGTTTGGAATGAGATGTTGGATGAGCAGTTGTCCACATACCCTTTTGGTTATGTAGTGTGTGTGTAACATGTAGATATGTCAAGGTAGCCTGGGTGCCAGTCAGTTTGTGCTCTCTTGCCAACTCCTTATGGATGTTTCATGGCATGACACTGAGTGTGAAGTGTTAACTGTTATTACTGTCTAATACCAGGTATATGAAGTGTTATAACTATTACTGTGTAATACCAGGTATATGAAGTGTTATAACTATTACTGTGTAATACCAGGTATATGAAGTGTTATAACTATTACTGTGTAATACCAGGTATATGAAGTGTTATAACTATTACTGTGTAATACCAGGTATATGAAGTGTTATAACTATTACTGTGTAATACCAGGTATATGAAGTGTTATAACTATTACTGTGTAATACCAGGTATATGAAGTGTTATAACTATTACTGTGTAATACCAGCTATATGAAGTGTTATAACTATTAATGTGTAATACCAGGTATATGAAGCGTTATAACTATTACTGTCTAATACCAGGTATATGAAGTGTTATAACTATTACTGTCTAATACCAGGTATATGAAGTGTTATAACTATTACTGTGTAATACCAGGTATATGAAGTGTTATAACTATTACTGTGTAATACCAGGTATATGAAGTGTTATAACTATTACTGTGTAATACCAGGTATATGAAGTGTTATAACTATTACTGTGTAATACCAGGTATATGAAGTGTTATAACTATTACTGTGTAATACCAGGTATATGAAGTGTTATAACTATTACTGTGTAATACCAGGTATATGAAGTGTTATAACTAATGTTAATACCAGGTATATGAAGTGTTATAACTATTACTGTGTAGTACCAGGTATATGAAGTGTTAACTAATGTGTAATACCAGGTATATGAAGTGTTATAACTATTACTGTGTAATACCAGGTATATGAAGTGTTATAACTAATGTGTAATACCAGGTATATGAAGTGTTATAACTATTACTGTGTAATACCAGGTATATGAAGTGTTATAACTATTACTGTGTAATACCAGGTATATGAAGTGTTATAACTAATGTGTAATACCAGGTATGTGAAGTGTTATAACTATTACTGTGTAATACCAGGTATATGAAGTGTTATAACTATTACTGTGTAATACCAGGTATATGAAGTGTTATAACTATTACTGTGTAATACCGGGTACGGTAACTGTTATTACTGTGTAATACCAGGTATATGAAGTGTTATAACTATTACTGTGTAATACCAGGTATATGAAGTGTTATAACTATTACTGTGTAATACCAGGTATATGAAGTGTTATAACTATTACTGTGTAATACCAGGTATATGAAGTGTTATAACTAATGTGTAATACCAGGTATGTGAAGTGTTATAACTATTACTGTGTAATACCAGGTATATGAAGTGTTATAACTATTACTGTGTAATACCAGGTATATGAAGTGTTATAACTATTACTGTGTAATACCGGGTACGGTAACTGTTATTACTGTGTAATACCAGGTATATGAAGTGTTATAACTATTACTGTGTAATACCAGGTATATGAAGTGTTATAACTATTACTGTGTAATACCAGGTATATGAAGTGTTATAACTATTACTGTGTAATACCAGGTATATGAAGTGTTAACTAATGTGTAATACCAGGTATATGAAGTGTTATAACTATTACTGTGTAATACCAGGTATATGAAGTGTTATAACTATTACTGTGTAATACCAGGTATATGAAGTGTTATAGCTATTACTGTGTAATACCAGGTATATGTAGTGTTATAACTATTACTGTGTAATACCAGGTATATGAAGTGTTATAACTATTACTGTGTAATACCAGGTATATGAAGTGTTATAACTATTACTGTGTAATACCAGGTATATAAAGTGTTATAACTATTACTGTGTAATACCAGGTATATGAAGTGTTATAACTATTACTGTGTAATACCAGGTATATGAAGTGTTATAACTATTACTGTGTAATACCAGGTATATGAAGTGTTATAACTATTACTGTGTAATACCAGGTATATGAAGTGTTATAACTATTACTGTGTAATACCAGGTATATGAAGTGTTATAACTATTACTGTGTAATACCAGGTATATGAAGTGTGTCCCGGTGTAATACCGGGTACGGTAACTGTTATTACTGTGTAATACCAGGTATGTGAAGTGTGTCCCGGTGTAATACCGGGTACGGTAACTGTTATTACTGTGTAATACCAGGTATGTGAAGTGTGTCCCGGTGTAATACCGGTGGTAACTGTTATTACTGTGTAATACCAGGTATGTGAAGTGTGTCCCGGTGTAATACCGGGGGTAACTGTTATTACTGTGTAATACCAGGTATGTGAAGTGTGTCCCGGTGTTGTCTGAAGAGCAGAAAGGAGACTTTGCTCAACTGGAGCTGGTCATGACTAAAGAGTTCATCTCTCAACAACTCATCCACCTCACCGGCTGTCTGGATACCAATGAAGAGGGAGGAAGGTGAGAGGGGGATGGGAGGAGGGGATGGGTGAGAGGTGGAGGAAGCTATGGGTGAGAGGTGGAGGAGGGGATGGGGAGGTAATGTAGCCATCAGTAGTTGAGTTCGTGCTTGACAACATAACAGACGCCTGGATAGATATTTATCAGATGATGTAGTCTGATCTCTTTAACATATCAGCTAAGGACTCAGTCGATAACGTGGTACACAACCATTGGTTCATTCAACGACAGTGCGTCTAGTCGGGCAGGAAGTCAATCAGGTTTATCTTTCTCCTTGTATATGGTGCTACAGAAAGTGTTCATGTAACTCTCTGTGTGTGTGTGTGTGTGTGTGTGTGTGTGTGTGTGTGTGTGTGTGTGTGTGTGTGTGTGTGTGTGTGTGTGTATAGGAAGCGTGTGGTGGCTGTGTTACAGGAGATGCTGGTCCTACCTCAGACTCCTCCCTCTCTGGTCTCTCTGCTGACGGAGAAACTACTGACCCTGATACCTGACGACCACAGACGCATTCAGACCGTAGGACACACACACACACACACACACACACACACACACACACACACACACACACACACACACACACACACACACACACACACACACACACACACACACACACACACACACACACACACACACACACAGTAAAGGTGTAGTGAAAGTTTTAACCTGTGTGTGTGCACCAGGTGGCGGAGGTGATCTCGGAGGTGCGTGAGCCCATCGTCATCAGACAGCCGCTGGATGAGAACGAGAACCGCAAGAAACAAGTTAAGGTATTCACTCCGCTGTATCTCTCCTTTATTCTCTATCTAATCCTCCATCCCTCCTCTACCTCCTCTTCTCTCTCTCCTTTATTCTCTATCTAATCCTCCATCCCTCCTCTACCTCTCTCTCCTTTATTCTCTATCTAATCCTCTACCTCTCTCTCCTTTATTCTCTATCTAATCCTCTATCCCTCCTCTACCTCCTCTTCTACCTCTTCTACCTCCTCTTCTCTCTCTCTTCTCTCTCTCCTTTATTCTCTATCTAATCCTCCATCCCTCCTCTTCTCTCTCTCCATCCTCTCCCTCTCCCTCTCTCTTCTCACTTTCCATCCTCTCCCTCTCCCTCTCTCTTCTCTCTCTCCATCCTCTCCCTCTCCCTCTCTCTTCTCTCTTTCCATCCTCTCCCTCTCTCTTCTCACTTTCCATCCTCTCCCTCTCTCTTCTCACTTTCCATCCTCACTCTCACTTTCCATCCTCTCCCTCTCTCTTCTCTCTCCTCTCTTTCCATCCTCTCCCTCTCTCTCCTCTCTTTCCATCCTCTCCCTCTCTCTTCTCACTTTCCATCCTCTCCCTCTCTCTTCTCTCTTCTCACTTTCCATCCTCTCCCTCTCCCTCTCTCTTTCCATCCTCTCCCTCTCTCTCCTCTCTTTCCATCCTCTCCCTCTCTCTCCTCTCTTTCCATCCTCTCCCTCTCTCTCCTCTCTTTCCATCCTCTCCCTCTCTCTCCTCTCTTTCCATCCTCTCCCTCTCTCTCCTCTCTTTCCATCCTCTCCCTCTCTCTCCTCTCTTTCCATCCTCTC
>NW_025745234.1:604029-744029 GCF_021184085.1 Oncorhynchus gorbuscha | reverse complement strand
GATCCATCATGTCTCCTCTCCTCTCTGGTACTATACTGTCTAATCTAACATATAGGATCCATCATGTCTCCTCTCCTCTCTGGTACTATACTGTCTAATCTAACATATAGGATCCATCATGTCTCCTCTCCTCTCCTCTCTGGTACTATACTGTCTAATCTAACATATAGGATCCATCATGTCTCCTCTCCTCTCTGGTACTATACTGTCTAATCTAACATATAGGATCCATCATGTCTCCTCTCCTCTCTGGTACTATACTGTCTAATCTAACATATAGGATCCATCATGTCTCCTCTCCTCTCCTCTCTGGTACTATACTGTCTAATCTAACATATAGGATCCATCATGTCTCCTCTCTGGTACTATACTGTCTAATCTAACATATAGGATCCATCATGTCTCCTCTCTGGTACTATACTGTCTAATCTAACATATAGGATCCATCATGTCTCCTCTCCTCTCTGGTACTATACTGTCTAATCTAACATATAGGATCCATCATGTCTCCTCTCCTCTCTGGTACTATACTGTCTAATCTAACATATAGGATCCATCATGTCTCCTCTCTGGTACTATACTGTCTAATCTAACATATAGGATCCATCATGTCTCCTCTCCTCTCCTCTCCTCTCTGGTACTATACTGTCTAATCTAACATATAGGATCCATCATGTCTCCTCTCCTCTCTGGTACTATACTGTCTAATCTAACATATAGGATCCATCATGTCTCCTCTCCTCTCTGGTACTATACTGTCTAATCTAACATATAGGATCCATCATGTCTCCTCTCCTCTCTGGTACTATACTGTCTAATCTAACATATAGGATCCATCATGTCTCCTCTCCTCTCTGGTACTATACTGTCTAATCTAACATATAGGATCCATCATGTCTCCTCTCCTCTCTGGTACTATACTGTCTAATCTAACATATAGGATCCATCATGTCTCCTCTCCTCTCTGGTACTATACTGTCTAATCTAACATATAGGATCCATCATGTCTCCTCTCCTCTCTGGTACTATACTGTCTAATCTAACATATAGGATCCATCATGTCTCCTCTCTGGTACTCTCTCTGGTACTATACTGTCTAATCTAACATATAGGATCCATCATGTCTCCTCTCTCTCTGGTACTATACTGTCTAATCTAACATATAGGATCCATCATGTCTCCTCTCTGGTACTATACTGTCTAATCTAACATATAGGATCCATCATGTCTCCTCTCTGGTACTATACTGTCTAATCTAACATATAGGATCCATCATGTCTCCTCTCCTCTCTGGTACTATACTGTCTAATCTAACATATAGGATCCATCATGTCTCCTCTCCTCTCTGGTACTATACTGTCTAATCTAACATATAGGATCCATCATGTCTCCTCTCCTCTCTGGTACTATACTGTCTAATCTAACATATAGGATCCATCATGTCTCCTCTCCTCTCTGGTAGTATACTGTCTAATCTAACATATAGGATCCATCATGTCTCCTCTCCTCTCTGGTACTATACTGTCTAATCTAACATATAGGATCCATCATGTCTCCTCTCTGGTACTATACTGTCTAATCTAACATATAGGATCCATCATGTCTCCTCTCCTCTCCTCTCTGGTACTATACTGTCTAATCTAACATATAGGATCCATCATGTCTCCTCTCCTCTCTGGTACTATACTGTCTAATCTAACATATAGGATCCATCATGTCTCCTCTCTGGTACTATACTGTCTAATCTAACATATAGGATCCATCATGTCTCTCTCCTCTCCTCTCTGGTACTATACTGTCTAATCTAACATATAGGATCCATCATGTCTCCTCTCCTCTCTGGTACTATACTGTCTAATCTAACATATAGGATCCATCATGTCTCCTCTCCTCTGGTACTATACTGTCTAATCTAACATATAGGATCCATCATGTCTCCTCTCCTCTGGTACTATACTGTCTAATCTAACATATAGGATCCATCATGTCTCCTCTCTGGTACTATACTGTCTAATCTAACATATAGGATCCATCATGTCTCCTCTCTGGTACTATACTGTCTAATCTAACATACAGGATCCATCATGTCTCCTCTCCTCTCTGGTACTATACTGTCTAATCTAACATATAGGATCCATCATGTCTCCTCTCCTCTCTGGTACTATACTGTCTAATCTAACATATAGGATCCATCATGTCTCCTCTTCTCTCTGGTACTATACTGTCTAATCTAACATATAGGATCCATCATGTCTCCTCTCCTCTCTGGTACTATACTGTCTAATCTAACATATAGGATCCATCATGTCTCCTCTCTGGTACTATACTGTCTAATCTAACATATAGGATCCATCATGTCTCCTCTCTGGTACTATACTGTCTAATCTAACATATAGGATCCATCATGTCTCCTCTCCTCTCTGGTACTATACTGTCTAATCTAACATATAGGATCCATCATGTCTCCTCTCCTCTCTGGTACTATACTGTCTAATCTAACATATAGGATCCATCATGTCTCCTCTCTCTCTCTCTGGTACTATACTGTCTAATCTAACATATAGGATCCATCATGTCTCCTCTCCTCTCCTCTCTGGTACTATACTGTCTAATCTAACATATAGGATCCATCATGTCTCCTCTCCTCTCTGGTACTATACTGTCTAATCTAACATATAGGATCCATCATGTCTCCTCTCCTCTCTGGTACTATACTGTCTAATCTAACATATAGGATCCATCATGTCTCCTCTCCTCTCCTCTCTGGTACTATACTGTCTAATCTAACATATAGGATCCATCATGTCTCCTCTCCTCTCTGGTACTATACTGTCTAATCTAACATATAGGATCCATCATGTCTCCTCTCCTCTCCTCTCTGGTACTATACTGTCTAATCTAACATATAGGATCCATCATGTCTCCTCTCCTCTCTGGTACTATACTGTCTAATCTAACATATAGGATCCATCATGTCTCCTCTCCTCTGGTACTATACTGTCTAATCTAACATATAGGATCCATCATGTCTCCTCTCCTCTCTGGTACTATACTGTCTAATCTAACATATAGGATCCATCATGTCTCCTCTCCTCTCTGGTACTATACTGTCTAATCTAACATATAGGATCCATCATGTCTCCTCTCCTCTCCTCTCTGGTACTATACTGTCTAATCTAACATATAGGATCCATCATGTCTCCTCTCCTCTCCTCTCTGGTACTATACTGTCTAATCTAACATATAGGATCCATCATGTCTCCTCTCCTCTCTGGTACTATACTGTCTAATCTAACATATAGGATCCATCATGTCTCCTCTCCTCTCCTCTCTGGTACTATACTGTCTAATCTAACATATAGGATCCATCATGTCTCCTCTCCTCTCTGGTACTATACTGTCTAATCTAACATATAGGATCCATCATGTCTCCTCTCCTCTCTGGTACTATACTGTCTAATCTAACATATAGGATCCATCATGTCTCCTCTCCTCTCTGGTACTATACTGTCTAATCTAACATATAGGATCCATCATGTCTCCTCTCCTCTCTGGTACTATACTGTCTAATCTAACATATAGGATCCATCATGTCTCCTCTCCTCTCTGGTACTATACTGTCTAATCTAACATATAGGATCCATCATGTCTCCTCTCCTCTCTGGTACTATACTGTCTAATCTAACATATAGGATCCATCATGTCTCCTCTCCTCTCTGGTACTATACTGTCTAATCTAACATATAGGATCCATCATGTCTCCTCTCCTCTCTGGTACTATACTGTCTAATCTAACATATAGGATCCATCATGTCTCCTCTCTGGTACTATACTGTCTAATCTAACATATAGGTACTATACTGTCTAATCTAACATATAGGATCCATCATGTCTCCTCTCCTCTCTGGTACTATACTGTCTAATCTAACATATAGGATCCATCATGTCTCCTCTCCTCTCTGGTACTATACTGTCTAATCTAACATATAGGATCCATCATGTCTCCTCTCCTCTCTGGTACTATACTGTCTAATCTAACATATAGGATCCATCATGTCTCCTCTCCTCTCTGGTACTATACTGTCTAATCTAACATATAGGATCCATCATGTCTCCTCTCCTCTCTGGTACTATACTGTCTAATCTAACATATAGGATCCATCATGTCTCCTCTCCTCTCTGGTACTATACTGTCTAATCTAACATATAGGATCCATCATGTCTCCTCTCCTCTCTGGTACTATACTGTCTAATCTAACATATAGGATCCATCATGTCTCCTCTCTGGTACTATACTGTCTAATCTAACATATAGGATCCATCATGTCTCCTCTCTGGTACTATACTGTCTAATCTAACATATAGGATCCATCATGTCTCCTCTCCTCTCTGGTACTATACTGTCTAATCTAACATATAGGATCCATCATGTCTCCTCTCCTCTCTGGTACTATACTGTCTAATCTAACATATAGGATCCATCATGTCTCCTCTCCTCTCTGGTACTATACTGTCTAATCTAACATATAGGATCCATCATGTCTCCTCTCCTCTCTGGTACTATACTGTCTAATCTAACATATAGGATCCATCATGTCTCCTCTCCTCTCTGGTACTATACTGTCTAATCTAACATATAGGATCCATCATGTCTCCTCTCCTCTCTGGTACTATACTGTCTAATCTAACATATAGGATCCATCATGTCTCCTCTCCTCTCTGGTACTATACTGTCTAATCTAACATATAGGATCCATCATGTCTCCTCTCCTCTCTGGTACTATACTGTCTAATCTAACATATAGGATCCATCATGTCTCCTCTCCTCTCTGGTACTATACTGTCTAATCTAACATATAGGATCCATCATGTCTCCTCTCTGGTACTATACTGTCTAATCTAACATATAGGATCCATCATGTCTCCTCTCCTCTCTGGTACTATACTGTCTAATCTAACATATAGGATCCATCATGTCTCCTCTCCTCTCTGGTACTATACTGTCTAATCTAACATATAGGATCCATCATGTCTCCTCTCTGGTACTATACTGTCTAATCTAACATATAGGATCCATCATGTCTCCTCTCTGGTACTATACTGTCTAATCTAACATATAGGATCCATCATGTCTCCTCTCCTCTCTGGTACTATACTGTCTAATCTAACATATAGGATCCATCATGTCTCCTCTCCTCTGGTACTATACTGTCTAATCTAACATATAGGATCCATCATGTCTCCTCTCTCTGGTACTATACTGTCTAATCTAACATATAGGATCCATCATGTCTCCTCTCCTCTCTGGTACTATACTGTCTAATCTAACATATAGGATCCATCATGTCTCCTCTCCTCTCTGGTACTATACTGTCTAATCTAACATATAGGATCCATCATGTCTCCTCTCCTCTCTGGTACTATACTGTCTAATCTAACATATAGGATCCATCATGTCTCCTCTCCTCTCTGGTACTATACTGTCTAATCTAACATATAGGATCCATCATGTCTCCTCTCCTCTCTGGTACTATACTGTCTAATCTAACATATAGGATCCATCATGTCTCCTCTCCTCTCTGGTACTATACTGTCTAATCTAACATATAGGATCCATCATGTCTCCTCTCCTCTCTGGTACTATACTGTCTAATCTAACATATAGGATCCATCATGTCTCCTCTCCTCTCCTCTCTGGTACTATACTGTCTAATCTAACATATAGGATCCATCATGTCTCCTCTCCTCTCTGGTACTATACTGTCTAATCTAACATATAGGATCCATCATGTCTCCTCTCCTCTCCTCTCTGGTACTATACTGTCTAATCTAACATATAGGATCCATCATGTCTCCTCTCCTCTCTGGTACTATACTGTCTAATCTAACATATAGGATCCATCATGTCTCCTCTCCTCTCTGGTACTATACTGTCTAATCTAACATATAGGATCCATCATGTCTCCTCTCCTCTCTGGTACTATACTGTCTAATCTAACATATAGGATCCATCATGTCTCCTCTCTCTCTGGTACTATACTGTCTAATCTAACATATAGGATCCATCATGTCTCCTCTCCTCTCTGGTACTATACTGTCTAATCTAACATATAGGATCCATCATGTCTCCTCTCTCTCTCTGGTACTATACTGTCTAATCTAACATATAGGATCCATCATGTCTCCTCTCCTCTCTGGTACTATACTGTCTAATCTAACATATAGGATCCATCATGTCTCCTCTCTGGTACTATACTGTCTAATCTAACATATAGGATCCATCGTGTCTCCTCTCCTCTCCTCTCTGGTACTATACTGTCTAATCTAACATATAGGATCCATCATGTCTCCTCTCCTCTCTGGTACTATACTGTCTAATCTAACATATAGGATCCATCATGTCTCCTCTCCTCTGGTACTATACTGTCTAATCTAACATATAGGATCCATCATGTCTCCTCTCTCCTCTCTGGTACTATACTGTCTAATCTAACATATAGGATCCATCATGTCTCCTCTCCTCTCTGGTACTATACTGTCTAATCTAACATATAGGATCCATCATGTCTCCTCTCCTCTCTGGTACTATACTGTCTAATCTAACATATAGGATCCATCATGTCTCCTCTCCTCTCTGGTACTATACTGTCTAATCTAACATATAGGATCCATCATGTCTCCTCTCCTCTCTGGTACTATACTGTCTAATCTAACATATAGGATCCATCATGTCTCCTCTCCTCTCTGGTACTATACTGTCTAATCTAACATATAGGATCCATCATGTCTCCTCTCCTCTCTGGTACTATACTGTCTAATCTAACATATAGGATCCATCATGTCTCCTCTCCTCTCCTCTCTGGTACTATACTGTCTAATCTAACATATAGGATCCATCATGTCTCCTCTCCTCTGGTACTATACTGTCTAATCTAACATATAGGATCCATCATGTCTCCTCTCCTCTCTGGTACTATACTGTCTAATCTAACATATAGGATCCATCATGTCTCCTCTCCTCTCTGGTACTATACTGTCTAATCTAACATATAGGATCCATCATGTCTCCTCTCCTCTCCTCTCTGGTACTATACTGTCTAATCTAACATATAGGATCCATCATGTCTCCTCTCCTCTCCTCTCTGGTACTATACTGTCTAATCTAACATATAGGATCCATCATGTCTCCTCTCCTCTCTGGTACTATACTGTCTAATCTAACATATAGGATCCATCATGTCTCCTCTCCTCTCCTCTCTGGTACTATACTGTCTAATCTAACATATAGGATCCATCATGTCTCCTCTCCTCTCTGGTACTATACTGTCTAATCTAACATATAGGATCCATCATGTCTCCTCTCCTCTCTGGTACTATACTGTCTAATCTAACATATAGGATCCATCATGTCTCCTCTCTGGTACTATACTGTCTAATCTAACATATAGGATCCATCATGTCTCCTCTCCTCTCCTCTCCTCTCTGGTACTATACTGTCTAATCTAACATATAGGATCCATCATGTCTCCTCTCCTCTCTGGTACTATACTGTCTAATCTAACATATAGGATCCATCATGTCTCCTCTCTGGTACTATACTGTCTAATCTAACATATAGGATCCATCATGTCTCCTCTCTGGTACTATACTGTCTAATCTAACATACAGGATCCATCATGTCTCCTCTCCTCTCTGGTACTATACTGTCTAATCTAACATATAGGATCCATCATGTCTCCTCTCCTCTCTGGTACTATACTGTCTAATCTAACATATAGGATCCATCATGTCTCCTCTTCTCTCTGGTACTATACTGTCTAATCTAACATATAGGATCCATCATGTCTCCTCTCCTCTCTGGTACTATACTGTCTAATCTAACATATAGGATCCATCATGTCTCCTCTCTGGTACTATACTGTCTAATCTAACATATAGGATCCATCATGTCTCCTCTCTGGTACTATACTGTCTAATCTAACATATAGGATCCATCATGTCTCCTCTCCTCTCTGGTACTATACTGTCTAATCTAACATATAGGATCCATCATGTCTCCTCTCCTCTCTGGTACTATACTGTCTAATCTAACATATAGGATCCATCATGTCTCCTCTCCTCTCTGGTACTATACTGTCTAATCTAACATATAGGATCCATCATGTCTCCTCTCCTCTCTGGTAGTATACTGTCTAATCTAACATATAGGATCCATCATGTCTCCTCTCCTCTCTGGTACTATACTGTCTAATCTAACATATAGGATCCATCATGTCTCCTCTCCTCTCCTCTCTGGTACTATACTGTCTAATCTAACATATAGGATCCATCATGTCTCCTCTCCTCTCTGGTACTATACTGTCTAATCTAACATATAGGATCCATCATGTCTCCTCTCTGGTACTATACTGTCTAATCTAACATACAGGATCCATCATGTCTCCTCTCCTCTCTGGTACTATACTGTCTAATCTAACATATAGGATCCATCATGTCTCCTCTCCTCTCTGGTACTATACTGTCTAATCTAACATATAGGATCCATCATGTCTCCTCTCTCTCTGGTACTATACTGTCTAATCTAACATATAGGATCCATCATGTCTCCTCTCCTCTCTGGTACTATACTGTCTAATCTAACATATAGGATCCATCATGTCTCCTCTCTGGTACTATACTGTCTAATCTAACATATAGGATCCATCATGTCTCCTCTCTGGTACTATACTGTCTAATCTAACATATAGGATCCATCATGTCTCCTCTCCTCTCTGGTACTATACTGTCTAATCTAACATATAGGATCCATCATGTCTCCTCTCCTCTCTGGTACTATACTGTCTAATCTAACATATAGGATCCATCATGTCTCCTCTCCTCTCTGGTACTATACTGTCTAATCTAACATATAGGATCCATCATGTCTCCTCTCCTCTCCTCTCTGGTACTATACTGTCTAATCTAACATATAGGATCCATCATGTCTCCTCTCTCTCTGGTACTATACTGTCTAATCTAACATATAGGATCCATCATGTCTCCTCTCCTCTCCTCTCTGGTACTATACTGTCTAATCTAACATATAGGATCCATCATGTCTCCTCTCCTCTCTGGTACTATACTGTCTAATCTAACATATAGGATCCATCATGTCTCCTCTCCTCTGGTACTATACTGTCTAATCTAACATATAGGATCCATCATGTCTCCTCTCCTCTGGTACTATACTGTCTAATCTAACATATAGGATCCATCATGTCTCCTCTCCTCTCTGGTACTATACTGTCTAATCTAACATATAGGATCCATCATGTCTCCTCTCCTCTCTGGTACTATACTGTCTAATCTAACATATAGGATCCATCATGTCTCCTCTCCTCTCCTCTCTGGTACTATACTGTCTAATCTAACATATAGGATCCATCATGTCTCCTCTCCTCTCCTCTCTGGTACTATACTGTCTAATCTAACATATAGGATCCATCATGTCTCCTCTCCTCTCTGGTACTATACTGTCTAATCTAACATATAGGATCCATCATGTCTCCTCTCCTCTCCTCTCTGGTACTATACTGTCTAATCTAACATATAGGATCCATCATGTCTCCTCTCCTCTCTGGTACTATACTGTCTAATCTAACATATAGGATCCATCATGTCTCCTCTCCTCTCTGGTACTATACTGTCTAATCTAACATATAGGATCCATCATGTCTCCTCTCCTCTCTGGTACTATACTGTCTAATCTAACATATAGGATCCATCATGTCTCCTCTCCTCTCTGGTACTATACTGTCTAATCTAACATATAGGATCCATCATGTCTCCTCTCCTCTCTGGTACTATACTGTCTAATCTAACATATAGGATCCATCATGTCTCCTCTCCTCTCTGGTACTATACTGTCTAATCTAACATATAGGATCCATCATGTCTCCTCTCCTCTCTGGTACTATACTGTCTAATCTAACATATAGGATCCATCATGTCTCCTCTCCTCTCTGGTACTATACTGTCTAATCTAACATATAGGATCCATCATGTCTCCTCTCTGGTACTATACTGTCTAATCTAACATATAGGATCCATCATGTCTCCTCTCTGGTACTATACTGTCTAATCTAACATATAGGATCCATCATGTCTCCTCTCCTCTCTGGTACTATACTGTCTAATCTAACATATAGGATCCATCATGTCTCCTCTCTGGTACTATACTGTCTAATCTAACATATAGGATCCATCATGTCTCCTCTCCTCTCTGGTAGTATACTGTCTAATCTAACATATAGGATCCATCATGTCTCCTCTCCTCTCTGGTACTATACTGTCTAATCTAACATATAGGATCCATCATGTCTCCTCTCCTCTCTGGTACTATACTGTCTAATCTAACATATAGGATCCATCATGTCTCCTCTCCTCTCTGGTACTATACTGTCTAATCTAACATATAGGATCCATCATGTCTCCTCTCCTCTCTGGTACTATACTGTCTAATCTAACATATAGGATCCATCATGTCTCCTCTCTGGTACTATACTGTCTAATCTAACATATAGGATCCATCATGTCTCCTCTCTGGTACTATACTGTCTAATCTAACATATAGGATCCATCATGTCTCCTCTCCTCTCTGGTACTATACTGTCTAATCTAACATATAGGATCCATCATGTCTCCTCTCCTCTCTGGTACTATACTGTCTAATCTAACATATAGGATCCATCATGTCTCCTCTCCTCTCTGGTACTATACTGTCTAATCTAACATATAGGATCCATCATGTCTCCTCTCCTCTCTGGTACTATACTGTCTAATCTAACATATAGGATCCATCATGTCTCCTCTCCTCTCTGGTACTATACTGTCTAATCTAACATATAGGATCCATCATGTCTCCTCTCCTCTCTGGTACTATACTGTCTAATCTAACATATAGGATCCATCATGTCTCCTCTCCCTCTCTGGTACTATACTGTCTAATCTAACATATAGGATCCATCATGTCTCCTCTCCTCTCTGGTACTATACTGTCTAATCTAACATATAGGATCCATCATGTCTCCTCTCCTCTCTGGTACTATACTGTCTAATCTAACATATAGGATCCATCATGTCTCCTCTCTGGTACTATACTGTCTAATCTAACATATAGGATCCATCATGTCTCCTCTCCTCTCTGGTACTATACTGTCTAATCTAACATATAGGATCCATCATGTCTCCTCTCCTCTCTGGTACTATACTGTCTAATCTAACATATAGGATCCATCATGTCTCCTCTCTGGTACTATACTGTCTAATCTAACATATAGGATCCATCATGTCTCCTCTCTGGTACTATACTGTCTAATCTAACATATAGGATCCATCATGTCTCCTCTCCTCTCTGGTACTATACTGTCTAATCTAACATATAGGATCCATCATGTCTCCTCTCTGGTACTATACTGTCTAATCCTCTCTGGTCCTGTGTAGCTCAGTTGGTAGAGCATGGCGCTTGTAACGCCAGGGTAGTGGGTTCAATCCCCGGGACCACCCACACGTAGAATGTATGCACACATGACTGTAAGTCGCTTTGGATAAAAGCGTCTGCTAAATGGCATATATTATATTATTATTATATTATTATTATTATATATTATAACATATAGGATCCATCATGTCTCCTCTCTGGTACTATACTGTCTAATCTAACATATAGGATCCATCATGTCTCCTCTCCTCTCTGGTACTATACTGTCTAATCTAACATATAGGATCCATCATGTCTCCTCTCCTCTCTGGTACTATACTGTCTAATCTAACATATAGGATCTATCATGTCTCCTCTCCTCTCTGGTACTATACTGTCTAACCTAACATATAGGATCCATCATGTCTCCTCTCCTCTCTGGTACTATAGTGTCTAATCTAACATATAGGATCCATCATGTCTCCTCTCCTCTCTGGTACTATACTGTCTAATCTAACATATAGGATCCATCATGTCTCCTCTCCTCTCTGGTACTATACTGTCTAATCTAACATATAGGATCCATCATGTCTCCTCTCCTCTCCTCTCTGGTACTATACTGTCTAATCTAACATATAGGATCCATCATGTCTCCTCTCCTCTCTGGTACTATACTGTCTAATCTAACATATAGGATCCATCATGTCTCCTCTCCTCTCCTCTCTGGTACTATACTGTCTAATCTAACATATAGGATCCATCATGTCTCCTCTCTGGTACTATACTGTCTAATCTAACATATAGGATCCATCATGTCTCCTCTCCTCTCTGGTACTATACTGTCTAATCTAACATATAGGATCCATCATGTCTCCTCTCCTCTCTGGTACTATACTGTCTAATCTAACATATAGGATCCATCATGTCTCCTCTCTGGTACTATACTGTCTAATCTAACATATAGGATCCATCATGTCTCCTCTCCTCTCTGGTACTATACTGTCTAATCTAACATATAGGATCCATCATGTCTCCTCTCCTCTCTGGTACTATACTGTCTAATCTAACATATAGGATCCATCATGTCTCCTCTCTGGTACTATACTGTCTAATCTAACATATAGGATCCATCATGTCTCCTCTCTGGTACTATACTGTCTAATCTAACATATAGGATCCATCATGTCTCCTCTCCTCTCCTCTCTGGTACTATACTGTCTAATCTAACATATAGGATCCATCATGTCTCCTCTCCTCTCTGGTACTATACTGTCTAATCTAACATATAGGATCCATCATGTCTCCTCTCCTCTCTGGTACTATACTGTCTAATCTAACATATAGGATCCATCATGTCTCCTCTCCTCTCTGGTACTATACTGTCTAATCTAACATATAGGATCCATCATGTCTCCTCTCCTCTCTGGTACTATACTGTCTAATCTAACATATAGGATCCATCATGTCTCCTCTCCTCTCTGGTACTATACTGTCTAATCTAACATATAGGATCCATCATGTCTCCTCTCCTCTCTGGTACTATACTGTCTAATCTAACATATAGGATCCATCATGTCTCCTCTCTGGTACTATACTGTCTAATCTAACATATAGGATCCATCATGTCTCCTCTCCTCTCCTCTCTGGTACTATACTGTCTAATCTTACATATAGGATCCATCATGTCTCCTCTCTGGTACTATACTGTCTAATCTAACATATAGGATCCATCATGTCTCCTCTCTGGTACTATACTGTCTAATCTAACATATAGGATCCATCATGTCTCCTCTCCTCTCTGGTACTATACTGTCTAATCTAACATATAGGATCCATCATGTCTCCTCTCTGGTACTATACTGTCTAATCTAACATATAGGATCCATCATGTCTCCTCTCTGGTACTATACTGTCTAATCTTACATATAGGATCCATCATGTCTCCTCTCTGGTACTATACTGTCTAATCTAACATATAGGATCCATCATGTCTCCTCTCCTCTCTGGTACTATACTGTCTAATCTAACATATAGGATCCATCATGTCTCCTCTCCTCTGGTACTATACTGTCTAATCTAACATATAGGATCCATCATGTCTCCTCTCTGGTACTATACTGTCTAATCTAACATATAGGATCCATCATGTCTCCTCTCCTCTCTGGTACTATACTGTCTAATCTAACATATAGGATCCATCATGTCTCCTCTCCTCTGGTACTATACTGTCTAATCTAACATATAGGATCCATCATGTCTCCTCTCCTCTCCTCTCTGGTACTATACTGTCTAATCTAACATATAGGATCCATCATGTCTCCTCTCCTCTCTGGTACTATACTGTCTAATCTAACATATAGGATCCATCATGTCTCCTCTCCTCTCTGGTACTATACTGTCTAATCTAACATATAGGATCCATCATGTCTCCTCTCCTCTCCTCTCTGGTACTATACTGTCTAATCTAACATATAGGATCCATCATGTCTCCTCTCCTCTCTGGTACTATACTGTCTAATCTAACATATAGGATCCATCATGTCTCCTCTCCTCTCTGGTACTATACTGTCTAATCTAACATATAGGATCCATCATGTCTCCTCTCCTCTCTGGTACTATACTGTCTAATCTAACATATAGGATCCATCATGTCTCCTCTCCTCTCTGGTACTATACTGTCTAATCTAACATATAGGATCCATCATGTCTCCTCTCCTCTCTGGTACTATACTGTCTAATCTAACATATAGGATCCATCATGTCTCCTCTCCTCTCTGGTACTATACTGTCTAATCTAACATATAGGATCCATCATGTCTCCTCTCCTCTCTGGTACTATACTGTCTAATCTAACATATAGGATCCATCATGTCTCCTCTCTGGTACTATACTGTCTAATCTAACATATAGGATCCATCATGTCTCCTCTCCTCTCTGGTACTATACTGTCTAATCTAACATATAGGATCCATCATGTCTCCTCTCCTCTCTGGTACTATACTGTCTAATCTAACATATAGGATCCATCATGTCTCCTCTCCTCTCTGGTACTATACTGTCTAATCTAACATATAGGATCCATCATGTCTCCTCTCCTCTCCTCTCTGGTACTATACTGTCTAATCTAACATATAGGATCCATCATGTCTCCTCTCCTCTCCTCTCTGGTACTATACTGTCTAATCTAACATATAGGATCCATCATGTCTCCTCTCCTCTCTGGTACTATACTGTCTAATCTAACATATAGGATCCATCATGTCTCCTCTCCTCTCTGGTACTATACTGTCTAATCTAACATATAGGATCCATCATGTCTCCTCTCCTCTCCTCTCTGGTACTATACTGTCTAATCTAACATATAGGATCCATCATGTCTCCTCTCCTCTCTGGTACTATACTGTCTAATCTAACATATAGGATCCATCATGTCTCCTCTCCTCTCTGGTACTATACTGTCTAATCTAACATATAGGATCCATCATGTCTCCTCTCCTCTCTGGTACTATACTGTCTAATCTAACATATAGGATCCATCATGTCTCCTCTCCTCTCTGGTACTATACTGTCTAATCTAACATATAGGATCCATCATGTCTCCTCTCCTCTCTGGTACTATACTGTCTAATCTAACATATAGGATCCATCATGTCTCCTCTCTGGTACTATACTGTCTAATCTAACTCCCTCACCTCCCCCTCCCCTCCCTCTCCTCCCTCTCCTCCCTCCCCTCCCTCCCTCTCCTCCCCCTCCCTCCCTCCTCTCCTCCCTCTCTCCCCCTCCCCCTCCCTCCTCTCCTCCCTCTCTCCCCCTCCCTCTCCTCCCTCTCCCCTCCCTCTCCTCCCTCTCCCTCCCTCTCCTCCCTCTCCCCTCCCTCTCCTCCCTCTCCCCTCCCTCTCCTCCCTCTCCCCTCCCTCCCCCCCTCCCTGTCCTCCCTGTCCTCCCTCCCTCTCCCCCTCCCTCTCCTCCCTGTCCTCCCTCCCTCTCCCCCTCCTGTCAGATCCTGCCCAGTATATCCAACGCCCAGCCAGCGGTGAGGAACATGGCAGTCGTGTGTTTGGGGACGTGTGCTCTGCACAGCAAAGACCTGGTCAACACACATCTGGTGCTGCTGCTGCAGGTAATAGTCACCCTCTGTCCCTGTAGATGAGGTCACCCTCTGTCCCTGTAGATGAGGTCACCCTCTGTCCCTGTAGATGAGGTCACCCTCTGTCCCTGTAGATGAGGTCACCCTCTGTCCCTGTAGATGAGGTCACCCTCTGTCCCTGTAGATGAGGTCACCCTCTGTCCCTGTAGATGAGGTCACCCTCTGTCCCTGTAGATGAGGTCACCCTCTGTCCCTGTAGATGAGGTCACCCTCTGTCCCTGTAGATGAGGTCACCCTCTGTCCCTGTAGATGAGGTCACCCTCTGTCCCTGTAGATGAGGTCACCCTCTGTCCCTGTAGATGAGGTCACCCTCTGTCCCTGTAGATGAGGTCACCCTCTGTCCCTGTAGATGAGGTCACCCTCTGTCCCTGTAGATGAGGTCAGTATCACCCTCTGTCCCTGTAGATGAGGTCAGTATCACCCTATGTCCTTGTAGATGAGGTCACCCTCTGTCCCTGTAGATGAGGTCAGTATCACCCTCTGTAGATAGCCCAGCTAGATGAGGTATTGACCCTCTCTCTCTGTAGATAGCCCAGCTAGATGAGGTCACCCTCTGTCTCTGTAGATAGCCCAGCTAGATGAGGTATAGACCCTCTCTCTCTCTCTGTAGATAGCCCAGCTAGATGAGGTATTGACCCTCTCTCTCTCTGTAGATAGCCCAGCTAGATGAGGTATTGACCCTCTCTCTCTCTGTAGATAGCCCAGCTAGATGAGGTATAGACCCTCTCTCTCTGTAGATAGCCCAGCTAGATGAGGTCGCCCTCTGTCCCTGTAGATAGCCCAGCTAGATGAGGTATAGACCCTCTCTCTCTGTAGATAGCCCAGCTAGATGAGGTCGCCCTCTGTCCCTGTAGATAGCCCAGCTAGATGAGGTATAGACCCTCTCTCTCTGTAGATAGCCCAGCTAGATGAGGTATAGACCCTCTGTCTCTGTAGATAGCCCAGCTAGATGAGGTCACCCTCTCTGTCTCTGTAGATAGCCCAGCTAGATGAGGTATTGACCCTCTGTCTCTGTAGATAGCCCAGCTAGATGAGGTATAGACCCTCTCTGTAGATAGCCCAGATAGATGAGGTAACCCTCTGTCTCTGTAGATGAGGTCAGTATCACCCTCTCTGTAGATAGCCCAGCTAGATGAGGTATTGACCCTCTCTGTCCCTGTAGATAGCCCAGCTAGATGAGGTCGCCCTCTGTCTCTCTGTAGATAGCCCAGCTAGATGAGGTATAGACCCTCTCTGTCTCTCTGTAGATAGCCCAGCTAGATGAGGTATAGACCCTCTCTGTAGATAGCCCAGATAGATGAGGTAACCCTCTGTCTCTGTAGATGAGGTCAGTATCACCCTCTCTGTAGATAGCCCAGCTAGATGAGGTCACCCTCTGTCTCTGTAGATAGCCCAGCTAGATGAGGTATAGACCCTCTCTGTCTCTCTGTAGATAGCCCAGCTAGATGAGGTATAGACCCTCTCTCTCTGGAGATCGCCCAGCTAGATGAGGTATAGACCCTCTCTCTCTCTGTTGTGACGACCCTCCCACTCTGTCTGCCGTATTCTGTCTTTGTTCTTGTTTTCTTATTAGGATGCCGGTGGGCGGAGTTGAGAGGGTCGTCAGCTACATGGGAAACACCTGGGCCAGGTGTCTCCCAGGATAAATAGACCTCTTCAACATTCATGGAGGAGACTCTCTCCATGCAGACACCTGTTGTAGATTGTGGTGTGGTTCTTGGTGGCCTTTTGTTTGTTTGCTTTGGCACCTTTCAACACCCTGCATTATCACATTCATGCATGCAAAACACTCACTTACACTACGGACTACTGATTACACACACCATTGGATATTTTCCTTAGTTGCTTTAGTTAATAAATATATCTTTTGTTACTCCTTATCTCCACGTTGTCTCCCTTTGTTACGGGCTTTGAGCCGGTTCGTGACAAGTGGGGGCTCATCCGGGATCTTTGAACTATTGGTTTGGGAGACCGTGGAGGTACGTGTTTGGTTTGAATAGTGTTTGAGTGTGATCGGCCCAGTATTGGTTGCCTTTGTTGTTTGGTTTGTGTGCTGCGTTGGAGAGAGTATAATGGTTAGTTTCCAGGCCCTGCCTAGCCTGAACTCTTGTTCTACTTTCTGTTGGGACGTCAGTCTGAAGTGAGTAATCTGCTGTGTACCTCGGTGGGAGATTTGGGTAGGGTAGTGGAACTTGCTACCCGGAGCTATAGCCTTTTTCCCCTGATAGGTTTAGCGACGTGTTTCATTTTTTGGAATATGTTGGGCATGGTTAATGTTTGTTATTTTTGTGTGGTGTCTGTGGACTGAGCAGTTGTCTCGGGGGCACATCCGTGGCTTGGTGGAATTTGCCAGCATGCTGGGGAGTTCTATTTCCTTGCCAGCGGGCTACAGTGCGTAAATTCCCACCGCAAATCTGCACGAAGACTAGGGTTGAGTTATTGTAGGTTTTGGGGAAGCTCCATATCTCATCTCTCTTCTGTGGTGCTCAGGGTGATTGTCAATTCTCGGGTTGTGTTCTGGTGTGCTCAGCAGAAGGGAAGAGCGAGAATTGTTTTTGTGTGATTATGGCGTCTTATGTAGATAAGTTCATTCGCTCTCCATCAGAGGAATTGTTAGATTTAGGTACTAAAGAACAGCTGTTGAAGGTCGCGGAACACTACAAGGTTGAGATTAGTGATAAACGTCTAAAGAATTCTATTAGGTTGATATTGAAAGCCAATCTGATGGAGAGTGGTATTCTTGAAGTTACCACCGGGCCAGCCTCTGCTGAGGATTTGTTGTCTCCCCATAACGTTACAATGGCCATTCCATCGGTTAGTCCTAGTTGCCTTCTTTTTGAACAGCAGAAAGAACTGCTTTTGTTACAGCTAGAGCATGATCGTGAGAAGCTAGAGCATGATCGTGAGAAGCTAGAGCATGATCGTGTGAAATATGAAAAGGAATTGGCATTTAAACAAGATATGGAGCGTGCTAAAATCAAGTTGCAACAAGAACGTATAGAGTTGGTTAGGGAAGGAAAGATCTCAGGGGAGAGTTTGTTTTGGGAAGGTGACCCAGATTTACCTAGGGGTAGTTCCGCTTTTGGTCGTGCCCCAGAGACATTTGATATTGTTGGGAACTTGCGGTTATTGCCTCGGTTTAATGAAAGGGACCCCGAGACATTCTTTTCGTTGTTTGAGCGGGTTGCTGACGCTAGGAGTTGGCCTGATTCTGACCGCACTTTAATGTTGCAGTGTGTGCTGACTGGTAAAGCGCAGGAAGCATATTCAGCTCTTAGTGTACACGACAGTGCCAGTTATGATAAAGTTAAAACAGCTGTGTTACAGATTTATGAATTGGTCCCTGAGGCTTACCGCCAACGATTTAGAACTTTAAAAAGGGACGATAACCAGACTCATGTTGAGTTTGCGCGACAGTTATCTTTACAGTTTAATCGCTGGTGTTCTGCCTCTGCAGTTGTGACTTTCCAAGGGCTGTGTGATCTGATTATGTTAGAGCAATTTAAGGACACAATTCCTGATCGTATTGCCACTTATATTAATGAACAGAAAGTAAAGAATGTTGCTGAAGCTGCGGTTTTGGCGGACGAGTATGTGTTGACTCACAAAAGTGTCTTTGCAAAACCCCGTATTCGGAAAGAGTGGGGGTGTTCGGATAGATTTGGGCTTCGCTCACCGAGATACTTTGATTCTCGGGCAGAGTTCTATTCAACTAGGGTTGAACCTGACTCCCATGGTAAGGCTGACTTTGGGCAGGAGTGTCACTACTGTCAAGGTTCAGGTCATTGGAAAAACGAATGTCCACTTCTCAGGTCAAAGGGTGCTTACGCTAAATCTAAGCCTGCTGCGTTAGCTGCACCTGTTCCACATCAGTTCATTCTTGACTCATTTCCTCAGGCCCAGGAGAATGTGAAAGTCCATATTGATCCAGACTATTTACCTTTCATTACAGAAGGTTTTGTGTCTATGTTAGGAAGTAAAGACCTAGTGCCAGTGAAGATCCTGAGAGACACAGGTGCCTCTGAATCATTTGTGTTGGAGTCTGTGTTACCCTTTTCTGCTGAGACTGATTCGGGAATAGTGTTCTAATTAGGGGAATAGGTTTGAACACTCTGTCAGTTCCATTGCATAAACTGATGTTGGATTGTGGGCTGGTGAAGGGTGAAGTTGTTGTGGGGGTGCGTCCTTCATTGCCTATTGAGGGTATCGACGTTATCCTTGGGAATAACTTAGCAGGTGAGCGGGTATGGCCAGTTGTGTTTCCATCTCTAGTGGTTTCCACTAAGCCGTCATTTGTTGGGATTCCTGATGAGAGTGTACAGAGTTTCCCAGAGGTGTTCTCTGCGTGTGCAGTGACACGTTCTATGAGCCGTGGCGAACTAGTCACTGCGCCGACTAATGATAATAATACAAAGTATGTCACTGTTTTCCCTGTTATCCCGTTATCTGTAACCCGCTCAGATCTAATCAATGCTCAACGGGATGACCCCACGTTGGAAGAGTTGCGTGATCAAATTGTGCCTATAGAACAGTTGGGAGATGTCGCCCATGGCTATTTTCTCCAAGAGGATGTCCTGATGAGAAAGTGGGTGTCTCATGATAGTGTTTTTCTGGGGGAGGCAATTAGTCAGGTTGTTGTACCAGTTAAGCTTCGTGAGTTGGTGTTGGAAACTTCTCACAGTGACGTTGCTGGACATATGGGGGTGAGGAAAACCTACAATCGCATATTAAGACATTTCTTTTGGCCTAGATTAAAGAGGGATGTTTCTGATTTTATCAAAACTTGTCACACCTGTCAATTAACTGGTAAGCCTAATCAAGCTATTAAACCAGTACCATTGTTTCCTATTCCTGTACTCAGCCAACCTTTTGAGTATCTAATTATTGACTGTGTGGGTCCTCTGCCTCATTCTAAAAAGGGTAGCAGTTACCTGTTCACTGTGATGTGTCAGACCACTAGGTTTCCTGCTGCCTATCCTCTCCGATCTATCACGACTAAATCGGTGTTAAAAGCTTTGACTCAGTTTCTCTCATTGTTTGGAATCCCTAAGGTCATTCAGAGTGATCAAGGATCTAATTTTACCTCTAATCTGTTTGGTCAGGTTCTTCAACAGCTTCATATTAAACACAATGTGTCTAGCGCCTATCACGCGCAAAGTCAAGGAGCACTGGAACGTTTCCATCAAACACTTAAGTCTTTGTTGAGAGCTTATTGTACTGAGATGGATAAGGATTGGGAGGAGGGGTTGCCTTGGTTACTGTTAGCCGCTAGGGAAGTTTCACAGGAGAGCACAGGTTTCAGTCCAAATGACCTTGTGTTTGGACATAGGGTGCGTGGACTTTTATCTGTTCTCCAG
Organism: Oncorhynchus gorbuscha; assembly: GCF_021184085.1. Lineage (NCBI taxonomy): Eukaryota > Metazoa > Chordata > Actinopteri > Salmoniformes > Salmonidae > Oncorhynchus > Oncorhynchus gorbuscha. The sequence continues at coordinate 723,067 of NW_025745234.1, read as the reverse complement.
GATGACTGGAAGTCTCCCGAGCCTCCTCAGTCCCTGTGTTCGTATGTGTGTGATTTCCGGCGACGGCTGTATGCCGCTGGTGAAATGGCTAAAGAGAAGTTATCATCTTCACAGGATAGGATGAAGGGCATATTTGATCGCCGAACTGAGCCTCGTCACTTTAGTCCAGGTGACCAGGTTCTTGCTCTGCTGCCAATTGTTGGTTCTCCTTTTCAAGCCAAGTTTCAAGGTCCATATACAGTGGTGCGCCAGTACACTGAGCAAAATTATCTAGTTGCCACTCCAGAACGGAGGAAAGCACACCAGCTGTGCCATGTAAATCTGTTAAAACCCTATTATGCACGTTCCTCTGAGACTGAACAGTGGGATTCTACAGAGGACGGTAAACCTGTTCTTTTGGCTGATACCGTTGTTTCCTTGGGTTCTTGTCGTGCTAGATCTGTGCATGAGGAGGAAGATGTTCCTGGTCCTGACGATTGTATATTGCAGGGTAGATTGAAAAATTCAGAAACACTGGATATTTTAGACAGTCTTCTCACTCACCTACCTGTTGATGAGCGGAAAGAGATGGTTGGTCTGATTCAGAGATTTCCAGGTTTATTTTCTGATACACCTACACGTACAAACTTAATAGAACATGATATTGACATTGGAGGTGCTGACCCCATTCGTCAGCGGTTCTATAGAGTTTCTTCAGAGAAACTACGTTGTCTGGATGCTGAGGTCAAGTACATGCTGGAGAGTAAGATAGCAGAGCCTTCTTTCTCCAGTTGGGCTTCTCCTGTATCTTGGTCAGTAAACCGGATGGAACAAACCGTTTTTGTACGGACTACCGTAAGGTAAACAGTGTCACAAAGCCAGATTCATTTCCTCTTCCTCGGATGGAGGACTGTGTTGATCAAGTCGGTGCAGCTAAGTTTGTGAGCAAATTTGACCTGTTAAAAGGCTATTGGCAGGTGCCACTGACGAGTAGGGCACGTGAAATCTCTGCCTTTATTACACCCTTTGGTCTGTACTCGTATTCAGTTATGAGTTTCGGTCTGCGCAATGCACCTGCCACTTTTCAGCGACTTATGAACAGGGTTGTCGCCGGTCTGACCGGGTGCGCTGTTTATTTGGACGATGTAGTGATCTATGCAGATACTTGGGAAGAACATCTGTCCCGTATTCAAGCCTTGTTTGAACGTCTGGCTGCAGGTCGCCTCACAATCAATCTGGCAAAATGTGAGTTTGCTCAGGCGACCGTTACATACCTTGGAAAAGTGGTTGGGCAGGGTGAAGTGCGTCCTGTTCGGGCTAAAGTGGTGGCTATTGATGCTTTTCCACCACCAACTACTAAAAAGGAACTGATGCGTTTCTTGGGCATGATTGGTTATTACCGTAGTTTTTGTAATAACTTCTCTACTGTGGTCGCTCCTTGACAGATATGCTGAAAGCTAAGGCTGTTTACGTTTGGTCTACTCGTTGTCAACACGCTTTTGAAGATTCAAAGAGGTTGCTTACCTCAACTCCAGTGCTGGCTGCTCCTCGCATGGATTTGTCATTTACCTTGCAGGTGGATGCTAGTCATGTGGGGGCAGGTGCAGTTTTGCTGCAAGCAGATGTGTCTGGGATTGAGAAGCCTGTTAGTTTCTTTTCTAAAAAGTTTAACGATTATCAGTTGAACTATTCGGTTATTGAAAAGGAAGCGCTAGCACTCATTTGGGCGCTACAACACTTCGAAGTGTATGTCGGGTCGGGGGTAGTACCTATTGTGGTCTACACCGACCATAACCCCCTCACTTTTTGAGGTCCATGATGTGTCCAAACCAGAGGATAATGCGATGGTGTTTATTTTTACAATCATTCCATCTCGATGTGAGGCACATCCGGGGGACTGAAAACGTGATTGCTGATGCGCTCTCTCGTGCGCCCTGTTCCTAATGTTTACGTGACTAACCATTGTTTCGTATTGTCATGTTCTCTCTGTCCTGTCTGCTCCCTCCTGGTCTTGTTTTCTTTCCTCTTAAATGTTGCTTCCTGTGCGAAGGTTGCTGAGGTCTGGGGAGGAGGTTGGCTGGGGCAAATTGTAAGTGTGAACACGTAAACCCTCATCAATTTGGGGCACAGAGGCCTGTGTCAATTTGGGGCGCAGAGGCCTGTGTCAATTTGGGGCGCAGAGGCCTGTGTCAATTTGGGGCGCAGAGGCCTGTGTCAATTTGGGGCGCAGAGGCCTGTGTCAATTTGGGGCGCAGAGGCCTGTGTCAATTTGGGACGCAGAGGCCTGTGTCAATTTGGGACGCAGAGGCCTGTGTCAATTTGGGACGCAGAGGCCTGTGTCAATTTGGGACGCAGAGGCCTGTGTCAATTTGGGACGCAGAGGCCTGTGTCAATTTGGGGACGCGGGAGGCTGGTATGTTGTTCCGGGGTCCTTGTTGGTCCCCGGTTTTATGGGGGGAATGTGACGACCCTCCCACTCTGTCTGCCGTATTCTGTCTTTGTTCTTGTTTTCTTATTAGGATGCCGGTGGGCGGAGTTGAGAGGGTCGTCAGCTACATGGGAAACACCTGGGCCAGGTGTCTCCCAGGATAAATAGACCTCTTCAACATTCATGGAGGAGACTCTCTCCATGCAGACACCTGTTGTAGATTGTGGTGTGGTTCTTGGTGGCCTTTTGTTTGTTTGCTTTGGCACCTTTCAACACCCTGCATTATCACATTCATGCATGCAAAACACTCACTTACACTACGGACTACTGATTACACACACCATTGGATATTTTCCTTAGTTGCTTTAGTTAATAAATATATCTTTTGTTACTCCTTATCTCCACGTTGTCTCCCTTTGTTACGGGCTTTGAGCCGGTTCGTGACACTGTGTAGATAGCCCAGCTAGATGAGGTATAGACCCTCTCTCTCTCTCTGTAGATAGCCCAGCTAGATGAGGTATAGACCCTCTCTGTCTCTCTGTAGATAGCCCAGCTAGATGAGGTATTGACCCTCTCTCTCTGTAGATAGCCCAGCTAGATGAGGTATTGACCCTCTCTCTCTGTAGATAGCCCAGCTAGATCAGGTATAGACCCTCTCTCTCTGTAGATAGCCCAGCTAGATGAGGTATAGACCCTCTCTCTCTCTGTGTAGATAGCCCAGCTAGATGAGGTATAGACCCTCTCTCTCTCTCTGTAGATAGCCCAGCTAGATGAGGTATAGACCCTCTGTCTCTGTAGATAGCCCAGCTAGATGAGGTCACCCTCTCTGTCTCTGTAGATAGCCCAGCTAGATGAGGTATAGACCCTCTCTCTAGATTGCCCAGCTAGATCAGGTATAGACCCTCTCTCTCTCTCTGTAGATCGCCCAGCTAGATGAGGTATAGACCCTCTCTCTCTCTCTGTAGATAGCCCAGCTAGATGAGGTATAGACCCTCTCTCTCTCTCTGTAGATAGCCCAGCTAGATGAGGTATAGACCCTCTCTGTCTCTCTGTAGATAGCCCAGCTAGATGAGGTATTGACCCTCTCTCTCTGTAGATAGCCCAGCTAGATGAGGTATTGACCCTCTCTCTCTGTAGATAGCCCAGCTAGATCAGGTATAGACCCTCTCTCTCTGTAGATAGCCCAGCTAGATGAGGTATAGACCCTCTCTCTCTCTGTAGATAGCCCAGCTAGATGAGGTATAGACCCTCTCTCTCTCTGTAGATAGCCCAGCTAGATGAGGTATAGACCCTCTCTCTCTCTGTAGATAGCCCAGCTAGATGAGGTATAGACCCTCTCTCTCTGTAGATAGCCCAGCTAGATGAGGTATTGACCCTCTCTCTCTCTGTAGATAGCCCAGCTAGATGAGGTATAGACCCTCTCTCTCTGTAGATAGCCCAGCTAGATGAGGTATAGACCCTCTCTCTCTCTCTGTAGATAGCCCAGCTAGATGAGGTATAGACCCTCTCTCTCTGTAGATAGCCCAGCTAGATGAGGTATTGACCCTCTCTCTCTGTAGATAGCCCAGCTAGATCAGGTATAGACCCTCTCTCTCTGTAGATAGCCCAGCTAGATGAGGTATAGACCCTCTCTCTCTGTAGATAGCCCAGATAGATGAGGTATTGACCCTCTCTCTCTGTAGATAGCCCAGCTAGATGAGGTATTGACCCTCTCTCTCTGTAGATAGCCCAGCTAGATGAGGTATAGACCCTCTCTCTCTCTGTAGATTGCCCAGCTAGATGAGGTATAGACCCTCTCTCTCTCTCTGTAGATAGCCCAGCTAGATCAGGTATAGACCCTCTCTCTCTCTCTGTAGATCGCCCAGCTAGATGAGGTATAGACCCTCTCTCTCTCTCTGTAGATAGCCCAGCTAGATGAGGTATAGACCCTCTCTCTCTCTCTCTGTAGATAGCCCAGCTAGATGAGGTATAGACCCTCTCTGTCTCTCTGTAGATAGCCCAGCTAGATGAGGTATTGACCCTCTCTCTCTGTAGATAGCCCAGCTAGATCAGGTATAGACCCTCTCTCTCTGTAGATAGCCCAGCTAGATGAGGTATAGACCCTCTCTCTCTCTCTGTAGATAGCCCAGCTAGATGAGGTATAGACCCTCTCTCTCTCTCTGTAGATAGCCCAGCTAGATCAGGTATAGACCCTCTCTCTCTCTCTGTAGATCGCCCAGCTAGATCAGGTATAGACCCTCTCTCTCTCTCTGTAGATCGCCCAGCTAGATCAGGTATAGACCCTCTCTCTCTCTCTGTAGATTGCCCAGCTAGATGAGGTATAGACCCTCTCTCTCTCTCTGTAGATAGCCCAGCTAGATCAGGTATAGACCCTCTCTCTCTCTCTGTAGATCGCCCAGCTAGATGAGGTATAGACCCTCTCTCTCTCTCTGTAGATAGCCCAGCTAGATGAGGTATAGACCCTCTCTCTCTCTCTGTAGATAGCCCAGCTAGATGAGGTATAGACCCTCTCTGTCTCTCTGTAGATAGCCCAGCTAGATGAGGTATAGACCCTCTCTGTCTCTCTGTAGATAGCCCAGCTAGATGAGGTATTGACCCTCTCTCTCTGTAGATAGCCCAGCTAGATGAGGTATAGACCCTCTCTCTCTCTCTGTAGATAGCCCAGCTAGATGAGGTATAGACCCTCTCTCTCTCTCTGTAGATAGCCCAGCTAGATGAGGTATAGACCCTCTCTCTCTCTCTGTAGATAGCCCAGCTAGATGAGGTATAGACCCTCTCTCTCTGTAGATAGCCCAGCTAGATGAGGTATTGACCCTCTCTCTCTGTAGATAGCCCAGCTAGATCAGGTATAGACCCTCTCTCTCTGTAGATAGCCCAGCTAGATGAGGTATAGACCCTCTCTCTCTGTAGATAGCCCAGATAGATGAGGTATTGACCCTCTCTCTCTGTAGATAGCCCAGCTAGATGAGGTATTGACCCTCTCTCTCTGTAGATAGCCCAGCTAGATGAGGTATAGACCCTCTCTCTCTCTCTGTAGATTGCCCAGCTAGATGAGGTATAGACCCTCTCTCTGTAGATAGCCCAGCTAGATGAGGTATAGACCCTCTCTCTAGATTGCCCAGCTAGATGAGGTATAGACCCTCTCTCTCTCTCTGTAGATAGCCCAGCTAGATGAGGTATAGACCCTCTCTCTAGATTGCCCAGCTAGATGAGGTATAGACCCTCTCTCTCTCTCTGTAGATTGCCCAGCTAGATGAGGTATAGACCCTCTCTCTCTGTAGATAGCCCAGCTAGATCAGGTATAGACCCTCTCTCTCTGTAGATAGCCCAGCTAGATGAGGTATAGACCCTCTCTCTCTGTAGATAGCCCAGATAGATGAGGTATTGACCCTCTCTCTCTGTAGATAGCCCAGCTAGATGAGGTATTGACCCTCTCTCTCTGTAGATAGCCCAGCTAGATGAGGTATAGACCCTCTCTCTCTCTCTGTAGATTGCCCAGCTAGATGAGGTATAGACCCTCTCTCTCTCTCTGTAGATAGCCCAGCTAGATGAGGTATAGACCCTCTCTCTAGATTGCCCAGCTAGATGAGGTATAGACCCTCTCTCTCTCTCTGTAGATAGCCCAGCTAGATGAGGTATAGACCCTCTCTCTAGATTGCCCAGCTAGATGAGGTATAGACCCTCTCTCTGTAGATTGCCCAGCTAGATGAGGTATAGACCCTCTCTCTCTCTCTGTAGATAGCCCAGCTAGATGAGGTATAGACCCTCTCTCTAGATTGCCCAGCTAGATGAGGTATAGACCCTCTCTCTCTCTCTGTAGATAGCCCAGCTAGATGAGGTATAGACCCTCTCTCTAGATTGCCCAGCTAGATGAGGTATAGACCCTCTCTCTCTCTCTGTAGATAGCCCAGCTAGATGAGGTATTGACCCTCTCTCTCTCTGTAGATAGCCCAGCTAGATGAGGTATTGACCCTCTCTCTCTCTGTAGATAGCCCAGCTAGATGAGGTATAGACCCTCTCTCTCTGTAGATAGCCCAGCTAGATGAGGTCGCCCTCTGTCCCTGTAGATAGCCCAGCTAGATGAGGTATAGACCCTCTCTCTCTGTAGATAGCCCAGCTAGATGAGGTCGCCCTCTGTCCCTGTAGATAGCCCAGCTAGATGAGGTATAGACCCTCTCTCTCTGTAGATAGCCCAGCTAGATGAGGTATAGACCCTCTGTCTCTGTAGATAGCCCAGCTAGATGAGGTCACCCTCTCTGTCTCTGTAGATAGCCCAGCTAGATGAGGTATTGACCCTCTGTCTCTGTAGATAGCCCAGCTAGATGAGGTATAGACCCTCTGTCTCTCTGTAGATAGCCCAGCTAGATGAGGTATAGACCCTCTCTGTAGATAGCCCAGATAGATGAGGTAACCCTCTGTCTCTGTAGATGAGGTCAGTATCACCCTCTCTGTAGATAGCCCAGCTAGATGAGGTATTGACCCTCTCTGTCCCTGTAGATAGCCCAGCTAGATGAGGTCGCCCTCTGTCTCTCTGTAGATAGCCCAGCTAGATGAGGTATAGACCCTCTCTGTCTCTCTGTAGATAGCCCAGATAGATGAGGTAACCCTCTGTCTCTGTAGATGAGGTCAGTATCACCCTCTCTGTAGATAGCCCAGCTAGATGAGGTCACCCTCTGTCTCTGTAGATAGCCCAGCTAGATGAGGTATAGACCCTCTCTGTCTCTCTGTAGATAGCCCAGCTAGATGAGGTATAGACCCTCTCTCTCTGGAGATCGCCCAGCTAGATGAGGTATAGACCCTCTCTCTCTCTGTGTAGATAGCCCAGCTAGATGAGGTATAGACCCTCTCTCTCTCTCTGTAGATAGCCCAGCTAGATGAGGTATAGACCCTCTCTGTCTCTCTGTAGATAGCCCAGCTAGATGAGGTATTGACCCTCTCTCTCTGTAGATAGCCCAGCTAGATGAGGTATTGACCCTCTCTCTCTGTAGATAGCCCAGCTAGATCAGGTATAGACCCTCTCTCTCTGTAGATAGCCCAGCTAGATGAGGTATAGACCCTCTCTCTCTCTGTGTAGATAGCCCAGCTAGATGAGGTATAGACCCTCTCTCTCTCTCTGTAGATAGCCCAGCTAGATGAGGTATAGACCCTCTGTCTCTGTAGATAGCCCAGCTAGATGAGGTCACCCTCTCTGTCTCTGTAGATAGCCCAGCTAGATGAGGTATAGACCCTCTCTCTAGATTGCCCAGCTAGATCAGGTATAGACCCTCTCTCTCTCTCTGTAGATCGCCCAGCTAGATGAGGTATAGACCCTCTCTCTCTCTCTGTAGATAGCCCAGCTAGATGAGGTATAGACCCTCTCTCTCTCTCTCTGTAGATAGCCCAGCTAGATGAGGTATAGACCCTCTCTGTCTCTCTGTAGATAGCCCAGCTAGATGAGGTATTGACCCTCTCTCTCTGTAGATAGCCCAGCTAGATGAGGTATTGACCCTCTCTCTCTGTAGATAGCCCAGCTAGATCAGGTATAGACCCTCTCTCTCTGTAGATAGCCCAGCTAGATGAGGTATAGACCCTCTCTCTCTCTCTGTAGATAGCCCAGCTAGATGAGGTATAGACCCTCTCTCTCTCTCTGTAGATAGCCCAGCTAGATGAGGTATAGACCCTCTCTCTCTCTCTGTAGATAGCCCAGCTAGATGAGGTATAGACCCTCTCTCTCTGTAGATAGCCCAGCTAGATGAGGTATTGACCCTCTCTCTCTCTCTGTAGATAGCCCAGCTAGATGAGGTATAGACCCTCTCTCTCTGTAGATAGCCCAGCTAGATGAGGTATAGACCCTCTCTCTCTCTCTGTAGATAGCCCAGCTAGATGAGGTATAGACCCTCTCTCTCTGTAGATAGCCCAGCTAGATGAGGTATTGACCCTCTCTCTCTGTAGATAGCCCAGCTAGATCAGGTATAGACCCTCTCTCTCTGTAGATAGCCCAGATAGATGAGGTATTGACCCTCTCTCTCTGTAGATAGCCCAGATAGATGAGGTATTGACCCTCTCTCTCTGTAGATAGCCCAGCTAGATGAGGTATTGACCCTCTCTCTCTGTAGATAGCCCAGCTAGATGAGGTATAGACCCTCTCTCTCTGTAGATAGCCCAGCTAGATGAGGTATAGACCCTCTCTCTCTGTAGATAGCCCAGCTAGATGAGGTATAGACCCTCTCTCTCTGTAGATAGCCCAGCTAGATGAGGTATAGACCCTCTCTCTCTGTAGATAGCCCAGATAGATGAGGTATTGACCCTCTCTCTCTGTAGATAGCCCAGCTAGATGAGGTATTGACCCTCTCTCTCTGTAGATAGCCCAGCTAGATGAGGTATAGACCCTCTCTCTCTCTCTGTAGATTGCCCAGCTAGATGAGGTATAGACCCTCTCTCTCTCTCTGTAGATAGCCCAGCTAGATCAGGTATAGACCCTCTCTCTCTCTCTGTAGATCGCCCAGCTAGATGAGGTATAGACCCTCTCTCTCTCTCTGTAGATAGCCCAGCTAGATGAGGTATAGACCCTCTCTCTCTCTCTCTGTAGATAGCCCAGCTAGATGAGGTATAGACCCTCTCTGTCTCTCTGTAGATAGCCCAGCTAGATGAGGTATTGACCCTCTCTCTCTGTAGATAGCCCAGCTAGATCAGGTATAGACCCTCTCTCTCTGTAGATAGCCCAGCTAGATGAGGTATAGACCCTCTCTCTCTCTCTGTAGATAGCCCAGCTAGATGAGGTATAGACCCTCTCTCTCTCTCTGTAGATAGCCCAGCTAGATCAGGTATAGACCCTCTCTCTCTCTCTGTAGATCGCCCAGCTAGATCAGGTATAGACCCTCTCTCTCTCTCTGTAGATCGCCCAGCTAGATCAGGTATAGACCCTCTCTCTCTCTCTGTAGATTGCCCAGCTAGATGAGGTATAGACCCTCTCTCTCTCTCTGTAGATAGCCCAGCTAGATCAGGTATAGACCCTCTCTCTCTGTAGATAGCCCAGCTAGATGAGGTATTGACCCTCTCTCTCTGTAGATAGCCCAGCTAGATCAGGTATAGACCCTCTCTCTCTGTAGATAGCCCAGATAGATGAGGTATTGACCCTCTCTCTCTGTAGATAGCCCAGATAGATGAGGTATTGACCCTCTCTCTCTGTAGATAGCCCAGCTAGATGAGGTATTGACCCTCTCTCTCTGTAGATAGCCCAGCTAGATGAGGTATAGACCCTCTCTCTCTGTAGATAGCCCAGCTAGATGAGGTATAGACCCTCTCTCTCTGTAGATAGCCCAGCTAGATGAGGTATAGACCCTCTCTCTCTGTAGATAGCCCAGCTAGATGAGGTATAGACCCTCTCTCTCTGTAGATAGCCCAGATAGATGAGGTATTGACCCTCTCTCTCTGTAGATAGCCCAGCTAGATGAGGTATTGACCCTCTCTCTCTGTAGATAGCCCAGCTAGATGAGGTATAGACCCTCTCTCTCTGTAGATAGCCCAGCTAGATCAGGTATAGACCCTCTCTCTCTCTCTGTAGATCGCCCAGCTAGATCAGGTATAGACCCTCTCTCTCTCTCTGTAGATCGCCCAGCTAGATCAGGTATAGACCCTCTCTCTCTCTCTGTAGATTGCCCAGCTAGATGAGGTATAGACCCTCTCTCTCTCTCTGTAGATAGCCCAGCTAGATCAGGTATAGACCCTCTCTCTCTCTCTGTAGATCGCCCAGCTAGATGAGGTATAGACCCTCTCTCTCTCTCTGTAGATAGCCCAGCTAGATGAGGTATAGACCCTCTCTCTCTCTCTCTGTAGATAGCCCAGCTAGATGAGGTATAGACCCTCTCTGTCTCTCTGTAGATAGCCCAGCTAGATGAGGTATTGACCCTCTCTCTCTGTAGATAGCCCAGCTAGATCAGGTATAGACCCTCTCTCTCTGTAGATAGCCCAGCTAGATGAGGTATAGACCCTCTCTCTCTCTCTGTAGATAGCCCAGCTAGATGAGGTATAGACCCTCTCTCTCTCTCTGTAGATAGCCCAGCTAGATGAGGTATAGACCCTCTCTCTCTCTCTGTAGATAGCCCAGCTAGATGAGGTATAGACCCTCTCTCTCTGTAGATAGCCCAGCTAGATGAGGTATTGACCCTCTCTCTCTGTAGATAGCCCAGCTAGATCAGGTATAGACCCTCTCTCTCTGTAGATAGCCCAGCTAGATGAGGTATAGACCCTCTCTCTCTGTAGATAGCCCAGATAGATGAGGTATTGACCCTCTCTCTCTGTAGATAGCCCAGCTAGATGAGGTATTGACCCTCTCTCTCTGTAGATAGCCCAGCTAGATGAGGTATAGACCCTCTCTCTCTCTCTGTAGATTGCCCAGCTAGATGAGGTATAGACCCTCTCTCTGTAGATAGCCCAGCTAGATGAGGTATAGACCCTCTCTCTAGATTGCCCAGCTAGATGAGGTATAGACCCTCTCTCTCTCTCTGTAGATAGCCCAGCTAGATGAGGTATAGACCCTCTCTCTAGATTGCCCAGCTAGATGAGGTATAGACCCTCTCTCTCTCTCTGTAGATTGCCCAGCTAGATGAGGTATAGACCCTCTCTCTCTGTAGATAGCCCAGCTAGATCAGGTATAGACCCTCTCTCTCTGTAGATAGCCCAGCTAGATGAGGTATAGACCCTCTCTCTCTGTAGATAGCCCAGATAGATGAGGTATTGACCCTCTCTCTCTGTAGATAGCCCAGCTAGATGAGGTATTGACCCTCTCTCTCTGTAGATAGCCCAGCTAGATGAGGTATAGACCCTCTCTCTCTCTCTGTAGATTGCCCAGCTAGATGAGGTATAGACCCTCTCTCTCTCTCTGTAGATAGCCCAGCTAGATGAGGTATAGACCCTCTCTCTAGATTGCCCAGCTAGATGAGGTATAGACCCTCTCTCTCTCTCTGTAGATAGCCCAGCTAGATGAGGTATAGACCCTCTCTCTAGATTGCCCAGCTAGATGAGGTATAGACCCTCTCTCTGTAGATTGCCCAGCTAGATGAGGTATAGACCCTCTCTCTCTCTCTGTAGATAGCCCAGCTAGATGAGGTATAGACCCTCTCTCTAGATTGCCCAGCTAGATGAGGTATAGACCCTCTCTCTCTCTCTGTAGATCGCCCAGCTAGATGAGGCTAAGATCCGTATCAGCGCTCTGAGGTCAGTCGTCGACCTGCTGCTGCTCTACGGCTTCACACTGCTGTCTGAACGCCCCAGCGCCGCCCCCCAGACCTCCCATTCGCCAGCCAACCAGGAAGACCAGGAGAAGGGGGAGGAGCCGGAGGAGGGGAGCAGCACCGCCCAGTCCATCCTGATGATGCTGTCCGACTTCCTGGACAGTGAGGTGTGTGTTAGGAAGTGTGTGTGTTTAATATGCGGTGTGTGTGAGATTCGGTGTGTGTGAGATTCGGTGTGTGTGTGATTCGGTGTGTGTGTGTGATTCGGTGTGTGTGTGTTTGTGATTCGGTGTGTGTGTGTTTGTGATTCGTTGTGTGTGTGTTTGTGATTTGTTGTGTGTGTGTGTGTGATTCGGTGTGTGTGTGTGTGATTCGGTGTGTGTGTGTGTGTGTGTGTGATTCGGTGTGTGTGTGTGTGTGTGATTCGGTGTGTGTGTGTGTGTGTGTGATTCGGTGTGTGTGTGTGTGTGTGTGTGATTCGGTGTGTGTGTGTGTGATTCGGTGTGTGTGTGTGTGATTCGGTGTGTGTGTGTGTGATTCGGTGTGTGTGTGATTCGGTGTGTGTGTGATTCGGTGTGTGTGTGATTCGGTGTGTGTGTGATTCGGTGTGTGTGTGATTCGGTGTGTGTGTGTGTGTGATTCGGTGTGTGTGTGATTCGGTGTGTGTGTGTGTGTGTGTGTGTGTGTGTGTGTGTGTGTGTGTGTGTGTGTGTGTGTGTGTGTGTGTGAGATTCGGTGTGTGTGAGATTCGGTGTGTGTGTGATTTGGTGTGTGTGTGATTTGGTGTGTGTGTGTGTGTGTGTGGTGTGTGTGTGTGTGTGTGTGTGATTCGGTGTGTGTATGAGTGAGTGATTCGGTGTGTGTGTGTGTGTGATTCGGTGTGTGTGTGTTTATGATTCGGTGTGTTTGTGATTTGTTGTGTGTGTGTTTATGATTCGGTGTGTGTGTGTGTGATTCGGTGTGTGTGTGTGTGATTCGGTGTGTGTGTGTGATTCGGTGTGTGTGTGTGTGTGTGTGTGATTCGGTGTGTGTGTGTGATTCGGTGTGTGTGTGTGTGTGATTCGGTGTGTGTGTGTGATTCGGTGTGTGTGTGTGTGTGTGTGATTCGGGGTGTGTGTGTGTGTGTGATTCGGGGTGTGTGTGTGTGTGATTCGGTGTGTGTGTGTGTGTGATTCGGTGTGTGTGTGTGTGTGATTCGGTGTGTGATTCGGTGTGTGTGTGTGTGATTCGGTGTGTGTGTGTGTGTGATTCGGTGTGTGTGTGTTTGTGATTCGGTGTGTGTGTGTTTGTGATTCGGTGTGTGTGTGTTTGTGATTCGGTGTGTGTGTGTTTGTGATTTGTTGTGTGTGTGTTTGTGATTTGTTGTGTGTGTGTGTGTGATTCGGTGTGTGTGTGTGTGTGTGTGATTCGGTGTGTGTGTGTGTGTGTGTGTGATTCGGTGTGTGTGTGTGTGTGTGATTCGGTGTGTGTGTGTGTGTGTGTGAGTGAGTGATTCGGTGTGTGTGTGTGTGTGAGTGATTCGGTGTGTGTGTGATTCGGTGTGTGTGTGTGTGTGTGATTCGGTGTGTGATTCGGTGTGTGTGATTCGGTGTGTGATTCGGTGTGTGTGTGTGTGATTCGGTGTGTGTGATTCGGTGTGTGTGTGTGTGATTCGGTGTGTGTGTGATTCGGTGTGTGTGTGTGTGATTCGGTGTGTGTGTGTGTGTGTGTGTGATTCGGTGTGTGTGTGTGTGTGTGTGTGTGTGATTCGGTGTGTGTGTGTGTTTGTGATTCGGTGTGTGTGTTTGTGATTCGGTGTGTGTGTGTTTGTGATTCGGTGTGTGTGTGTTTGTGATTTGTTGTGTGTGTGTTTGTGATTTGTTGTGTGTGTGTGTGTGATTCGGTGTGTGTGTGTGTGTGTGATTCGGTGTGTGTGTGTGTGTGATTCGGTGTGTGTGTGATTCTGTGTGTGTGTGTGATTCGGTGTGTGTGTGATTCGGTGTGTGTGTGTGTGATTCTGTGTGTGTGTGTGTGTGTGTGTGTGTGTGTGTGTGTGTGTGTGTGTGTGTGTGTGTGTGTGTGTGTGTGTGTGTGTGTGTGTGTGTGTGTGTGTGTGTGAGATTCGGTGTGTGTATGATTGAGTGATTCGGTGTGTGTGTGTGTGATTCGGTGTGTGTGTGTTTATGATTCGGTGTGTTTGTGATTTGTTGTGTGTGTGTTTATGATTCGGTGTGTGTGTGTGTGATTCGGTGTGTGTGTGTGTGATTCGGTGTGTGTGTGTGTGTGTGATTCGGTGTGTGTGTGTGTGTGTGATTCGGTGTGTGTGTGTGTGTGTGATTCGGTGTGTGTGTGTGTGTGTGATTCGGTGTGTGTGTGTGTGTGATTCGGTTTGTGTGTGTGTGATTCGGTGTGTGTGTGTGTGTGTGATTCGGTGTGTGTGTGTGTGTGTGATTCGGTGTGTGTGTGTGTGTGTGTGTGATTTGGTGTGTGTGTGTGTGTGTGTGATTTGGTGTGTGTGTGTGTGTGTGTGTGTGTGTGTGTGTGTGTGTGTGTGTGTGTGTGTGTGTGTGTGTGTGTGTGTGTGTGTGTGTGTGTGTGTGTGTGTGTGTGTGTGTGTGTGTGATTCGGTGTGTGTGTGTGTGATTCGGTGTGTGTGTGTGATTCGGTGTGTGTGTGTGATTCGGTGTGTGTGTGTGATTCGGTGTGTTTGTGTGTGTGTGATTCGGTGTGTGTGTGTGTGATTCGGTGTGTGTGTGTTTGTGATTCGGTGTGTGTGTGTTTGTGATTTGTTGTGTGTGTGTGTGTGATTCGGTGTGTGTGATTCGGTGTGTGTGTGTGTGTGATTCGGTGTGTGTGTGATTCGGTGTGTGTGTGTGTGATTCGGTGTGTGTGTGTGTGATTCGGTGTGTGTGTGTGTGTGTGTGATTCGGTGTGTGTGTGTGTGTGATTCGGTGTGTGTGTGTGTGTGATTCGGTGTGTGTGATTCGGTGTGTGTGAGTGTGTGATTCGGTGTGTGTGTGATTCGGTGTGTGTGTGTGTGTGATTCGGTGTGTGTGTGTGTGTGATTCGGTGTGTGTGTGTGTGATTCGGTGTGTGTGTGCGTGATTCGGTGTGTGTGTGTGTGTGTGTGATTCGGTGTGTGTGTGTGTGTGATTCGGTGTGTGTGTGTGTGTGTGTGTGATTCGGTGTGTGTGTGTGTTTGTGATTCGGTGTGTGTGGTGTGTGTGATTCGGTGTGTGTGGTGTGTGTGATTCGGTGTGTGTGTGTGTGATTCGGTGTGTGTGTGTGTGATTCGGTGTGTGTGTGTGAGTGATTCGGTGTGTGTGTGTGAGTGATTCGGTGTGTGTGTGTTTGTGATTCGGTGTGTGTGTGTGTGATTCGGTGTGTGTGATTCGGTGTGTGTGTGTGTGTGATTCGGTGTGTGTGTGTGTGATTCGGTGTGTGTGTGTGTGATTCGGTGTGTGTGTGTGTGATTCGGTGTGTGTGTGTGTGTGTGTGTGTGTGTGTGTGTGTGATTCGGTGTGTGTGTGTGTGTGTGTGATTCGGTGTGTGTGTGTGTGTGTGTGTGTGTGATTCGGTGTGTGTGTGTGTGTGTGTGTGTGTGATTCGGTGTGTGTGTGTGTGTGTGTGATTCGGTGTGTGTGTGTGTGTGTGATTCGGTGTGTGTGTGTGTGATTCGGTGTGTGTGTGTGTGATTCGGTGTGTGTGTGTGTGATTCGGTGTGTGTGTGTGTGTGTGATTCGGTGTGTGTGTGTGTGTGTGTGTGTGTGTGTGATTCGGTGTGTGTGTGTGTTTGTGATTCGGTGTGTGTGGTGTGTGTGATTCGGTGTGTGTGTGTGTGTGATTCGGTGTGTGTGTGTGTGTGTGTGATTCGGTGTGTGTGTGTGAGTGATTCGGTGTGTGTGTGTGAGTGATTCGGTGTGTGTGTGTTTGTGATTCGGTGTGTGTGTGTTTGTGATTTGTTGTGTGTGTGTGTGTGATTCGGTGTGTGTGTGTGTGTGATTCGGTGTGTGTGTGTGTGATTCGGTGTGTGTGTGTGTGATTCGGTGTGTGTGTGTGTGTGATTCGGTGTGTGTGTGTGTGATTCGGTGTGTGTGTGTGTGTGATTCGGTGTGTGTGTGATTCGGTGTGTGTGTGTGTGTGTGTGATTCGGTGTGTGTGTGTGTGTGTGTGATTCGGTGTGTGTGATTCGGTGTGTGTGTGTGTGTGTGTGATTCGGTGTGTGTGTGTGATTCGGTGTGTGTGTGTGATTCGGTGTGTGTGTGTGTGTGATTCGGTGTGTGTGTGTGTGTGATTCGGTGTGTGTGTGTGTGATTCGGTGTGTGTGTGTGTGTGTGATTCGGTGTGTGTGTGTGTGTGTGTGATTCTGTGTGGGTGTGTGTGTGTGTGTGATTCTGTGTGTGTGTGTGTGTGTGTGTGATTCGGTGTGTGTTTGTGTGTGTGATTCGGTGTGTGTGTGTGATTCGGTGTGTGTGTGTGATTCGGTGTGTGTGTGAGTGATTCGGTGTGTGTGTGTGTGTGATTCGGTGTGTGTGTGTGTGATTCGGTGTGTGTGTGTGTGATTCGGTGTGTGTGTGTGTGTGATTCGGTGTGTGTGTGTGTGTTTGTGATTCGGTGTGTGTGTGTGTGATTCGGTGTGTGTGTGTGTGTGATTCGGTGTGTGTGTGTGTGTGTGAGATTCGGTGTGTGTGTGATTCGGTGTGTGTGTGATTTGGTGTGTGTGTGTGTGTGTGTGGTGTGTGTGTGTGTGTGTGTGATTCGGTGTGTGTATGAGTGAGTGATTCGGTGTGTGTGTGTGTGTGATTCGGTGTGTGTGTGTTTATGATTCGGTGTGTTTGTGATTTGTTGTGTGTGTGTTTATGATTCGGTGTGTGTGTGTGTGATTCGGTGTGTGTGTGTGTGATTCGGTGTGTGTGTGTGATTCGGTGTGTGTGTGTGTGTGTGTGATTCGGTGTGTGTGTGTGATTCGGTGTGTGTGTGTGTGATTCGGTGTGTGTGTGTGTGTGTGATTCGGGGTGTGTGTGTGTGTGTGATTCGGGGTGTGTGTGTGTGTGATTCGGGGTGTGTGTGTGTGTGATTCGGTGTGTGTGTGTGTGTGATTCGGTGTGTGATTCGGTGTGTGATTCGGTGTGTGTGTGTGTGTGATTCGGTGTGTGTGTGTTTGTGATTCGGTGTGTGTGTGTTTGTGATTCGGTGTGTGTGTGTTTGTGATTCGGTGTGTGTGTGTTTGTGATTTGTTGTGTGTGTGTTTGTGATTTGTTGTGTGTGTGTGTGTGATTCGGTGTGTGTGTGTGTGTGTGTGATTCGGTGTGTGTGTGTGTGTGTGTGTGATTCGGTGTGTGTGTGTGTGTGTGATTCGGTGTGTGTGTGTGTGTGTGTGTGTGAGTGAGTGATTCGGTGTGTGTGAGTGATTCGGTGTGTGTGTGATTCGGTGTGTGTGTGTGTGTGTGATTCGGTGTGTGATTCGGTGTGATTCGGTGTGTGATTCGGTGTGTGTGTGTGTGATTCGGTGTGTGTGATTCGGTGTGTGTGTGTGTGATTCGGTGTGTGTGTGATTCGGTGTGTGTGTGTGTGATTCGGTGTGTGTGTGTGTGTGTGATTCGGTGTGTGTGTGATTCGGTGTGTGTGTGTGTTTGTGATTCGGTGTGTGTGTTTGTGATTCGGTGTGTGTGTGTTTGTGATTCGGTGTGTGTGTGTTTGTGATTTGTTGTGTGTGTGTTTGTGATTTGTTGTGTGTGTGTGTGTGATTCGGTGTGTGTGTGTGTGTGTGATTCGGTGTGTGTGTGTGTGTGATTCGGTGTGTGTGTGATTCTGTGTGTGTGTGTGATTCGGTGTGTGTGTGATTCGGTGTGTGTGTGTGTGATTCTGTGTGTGTGTGTGTGATTCTGTGTGTGTGTGTGTGTGTGTGTGTGTGTGTGTGTGTGTGTGTGTGTGTGTGTGTGTGTGTGTGTGTGTGAGATTCGGTGTGTGTGTGTGTGTGTGTGTGTGATTCGGTGATGTGTGTGTGTGTGTGTGTGTGATTCGGTGTGTGTGTGTGTGTGATTCGGTGTGTGTGTGTGTGTGTGATTCGGTGTGTGTGTGTGTGATTCGGTGTGTGTGTGTGATTCGGTGTGTGTGTGTGTGATTCGGTGTGTGTGTGTGTGTGATTCGGTGTGTGTGTGTGTGTGTGTGTGTGTGTGTGATTCGGTGTGTGTGTGTGTTTGTGATTCGGTGTGTGTGGTGTGTGTGATTCGGTGTGTGTGTGTGTGTGATTCGGTGTGTGTGTGTGTGTGTGTGATTCGGTGTGTGTGTGTGAGTGATTCGGTGTGTGTGTGTGAGTGATTCGGTGTGTGTGTGTTTGTGATTCGGTGTGTGTGTGTTTGTGATTTGTTGTGTGTGTGTGTGTGATTCGGTGTGTGTGTGTGTGTGATTCGGTGTGTGTGTGTGATTCGGTGTGTGTGTGTGTGATTCGGTGTGTGTGTGTGTGTGATTCGGTGTGTGTGTGTGTGTGATTCGGTGTGTGTGTGTGTGTGATTCGGTGTGTGTGTGTGTGTGATTCGGTGTGTGTGTGTGTGTGTGTGATTCGGTGTGTGTGTGTGTGTGTGTGATTCGGTGTGTGTGATTCGGTGTGTGTGTGTGTGTGTGTGTGATTCGGTGTGTGTGTGTGATTCGGTGTGTGTGTGTGATTCGGTGTGTGTGTGTGTGTGATTCGGTGTGTGTGTGTGTGTGATTCGGTGTGTGTGTGTGTGATTCGGTGTGTGTGTGTGTGTGTGATTCGGTGTGTGTGTGTGTGTGTGTGATTCTGTGTGGGTGTGTGTGTGTGTGTGATTCTGTGTGTGTGTGTGTGTGTGTGTGATTCGGTGTGTGTGTGTGTGTGTGATTCGGTGTGTGTGTGTGATTCGGTGTGTGTGTGTGATTCGGTGTGTGTGTGAGTGATTCGGTGTGTGTGTGTGTGTGATTCGGTGTGTGTGTGTGTGATTCGGTGTGTGTGTGTGTGATTCGGTGTGTGTGTGTGTGATTCGGTGTGTGTGTGTGTGTTTGTGATTCGGTGTGTGTGTGTGTGATTCGGTGTGTGTGTGTGTGATTCGGTGTGTGTGTGTGTGTGTGATTCGGTGTGTGTGTGTGTGTGTGAGATTCGGTGTGTGTGTGTTCGGTGTGTGTGTGATTTGGTGTGTGTGTGTGTGTGTGTGGTGTGTGTGTGTGTGTGTGTGATTCGGTGTGTGTGAGTGAGTGATTCGGTGTGTGTGTGTGTGTGATTCGGTGTGTGTGTGTTTATGATTCGGTGTGTTTGTGATTTGTTGTGTGTGTGTTTATGATTCGGTGTGTGTGTGTGTGATTCGGTGTGTGTGTGTGTGATTCGGTGTGTGTGTGTGATTCGGTGTGTGTGTGTGTGTGTGTGATTCGGTGTGTGTGTGTGATTCGGTGTGTGTGTGTGTGATTCGGTGTGTGTGTGTGTGTGTGATTCGGTGTGTGTGTGTGTGATTCGGGGTGTGTGTGTGTGTGATTCGGTGTGTGTGTGTGTGTGATTCGGTGTGTGTGTGTGTGTGATTCGGTGTGTGATTCGGTGTGTGTGTGTGTGATTCGGTGTGTGTGTGTGATTCGGTGTGTGTGTGTTTGTGATTCGGTGTGTGTGTGTTTGTGATTCGGTGTGTGTGTGTTTGTGATTCGGTGTGTGTGTGTGTTTGTGATTTGTTGTGTGTGTGTGTGTGATTCGGTGTGTGTGTGTGTGTGTGTGATTCGGTGTGTGTGTGTGTGTGTGATTCGGTGTGTGTGTGTGTGTGTGTGATTCGGTGTGTGTGTGTGTGTGTGTGAGTGAGTGATTCGGTGTGTGTGTGTGTGTGAGTGATTCGGTGTGTGTGTGATTCGGTGTGTGTGTGTGTGTGTGATTCGGTGTGTGTGATTCGGTGTGTGATTCGGTGTGTGTGTGTGTGATTCGGTGTGTGTGATTCGGTGTGTGTGTGTGTGATTCGGTGTGTGTGTGATTCGGTGTGTGTGTGTGTGATTCGGTGTGTGTGTGTGTGTGTGATTCGGTGTGTGTGTGTGTGTGTGTGATTCGGTGTGTGTGTGTGTTTGTGATTCGGTGTGTGTGTTTGTGATTCGGTGTGTGTGTGTTTGTGATTCGGTGTGTGTGTGTTTGTGATTTGTTGTGTGTGTGTTTGTGATTTGTTGTGTGTGTGTGTGTGATTCGGTGTGTGTGTGTGTGTGTGATTCGGTGTGTGTGTGTGTGTGATTCGGTGTGTGTGTGATTCTGTGTGTGTGTGTGATTCGGTGTGTGTGTGATTCGGTGTGTGTGTGTGTGTGTGATTCTGTGTGTGTGTGTGTGTGTGTGTGTGTGTGTGTGTGTGTGTGTGTGTGTGTGTGTGTGTGTGTGAGATTCGGTGTGTGTATGAGTGAGTGATTCGGTGTGTGTGTGTGTGTGATTCGGTGTGTGTGTGTTTATGATTCGGTGTGTTTGTGATTTGTTGTGTGTGTGTTTATGATTCGGTGTGTGTGTGTGTGATTCGTGTGTGTGTGTGTGATTCGGTGTGTGTGTGTGTGTGTGATTCGGTGTGTGTGTGTGTGTGTGATTCGGTGTGTGTGTGTGTGTGTGATTCGGGGTGTGTGTGTGATTCGGTGTGTGTGTGTGTGTGTGATTCGGTTTGTGTGTGTGTGATTCGGTGTGTGTGTGTGTGTGTGATTCGGTGTGTGTGTGTGTGTGTGATTCGGTGTGTGTGTGTGTGTGTGTGTGTGATTTGGTGTGTGTGTGTGTGTGTGTGTGTGTGTGTGTGTGTGTGTGTGTGTGTGTGTGTGTGTGATTCGGTGTGTGTGTGTGATTCGGTGTGTGTGTGTGATTCGGTGTGTGTGTGTGATTCGGTGTGTGTGTGTGATTCGGTGTGTGTGTGTGATTCGGTGTGTTTGTGTGTGTGTGATTCGGTGTGTGTGTGTTTGTGATTCGGTGTGTGTGTGTTTGTGATTCGGTGTGTGTGTGTTTGTGATTTGTTGTGTGTGTGTGTGTGATTTGTTGTGTGTGTGTGTGTGATTCGGTGTGTGTGATTCGGTGTGTGTGTGTGTGTGATTCGGTGTGTGTGTGTGTGATTCGGTGTGTGTGTGTGTGATTCGGTGTGTGTGTGTGTGTGATTCGGTGTGTGTGTGTGTGTGATTCGGTGTGTGTGTGTGTGTGATTCGGTGTGTGTGAGATTCGGTGTGTGTGATTCGGTGTGTGTGAGTGTGTGATTCGGTGTGTGTGTGATTCGGTGTGTGTGTGATTCGATGTGTGTGTGATTCGGTGTGTGTGTGTGTGTGATTCGGTGTGTGTGTGTGTGTGATTCGGTGTGTGTGTGTGTGATTCGGTGTGTGTGTGCGTGATTCGGTGTGTGTGTGTGTGTGTGTGATTCGGTGTGTGTGTGTGTGTGATTCGGTGTGTGTGTGTGTGTGTGTGTGATTCGGTGTGTGTGTGTGTTTGTGATTCGGTGTGTGTGGTGTGTGTGATTCGGTGTGTGTGGTGTGTGTGATTCGGTGTGTGTGTGTGTGATTCGGTGTGTGTGTGTGTGATTCGGTGTGTGTGTGTGAGTGATTCGGTGTGTGTGTGTGAGTGATTCGGTGTGTGTGTGTTTGTGATTCGGTGTGTGTGTGTTTGTGATTCGGTGTGTGTGATTCGGTGTGTGTGTGTGTGTGATTCGGTGTGTGTGTGTGTGATTCGGTGTGTGTGTGTGTGATTCGGTGTGTGTGTGTGTGATTCGGTGTGTGTGTGTGTGTGTGTGTGTGTGTGATTCGGTGTGTGTGTGTGTGTGTGTGATTCGGTGTGTGTGTGTGTGTGTGTGATTCGGTGTGTGTGTGTGTGTGTGTGTGTGTGATTCGGTGTGTGTGTGTGTGTGTGATTCGGTGTGTGTGTGTGTGTGTGATTCGGTGTGTGTGTGTGTGATTCGGTGTGTGTGTGTGTGATTCGGTGTGTGTGTGTGTGTGATTCGGTGTGTGTGTGTGTGTGATTCGGTGTGTGTGTGTGATTCGGTGTGTGTGTGTGTTTGTGATTCGGTGTGTGTGGTGTGTGTGATTCGGTGTGTGTGTGTGTGTGAGATTCGGTGTGTGTGTGTGTGTGTGTGATTCGGTGTGTGTGTGTG
This sequence comes from Oncorhynchus gorbuscha, assembly GCF_021184085.1. Classification (NCBI taxonomy): domain Eukaryota; kingdom Metazoa; phylum Chordata; class Actinopteri; order Salmoniformes; family Salmonidae; genus Oncorhynchus; species Oncorhynchus gorbuscha. The sequence goes on along the minus strand of NW_025745234.1, from coordinate 701,393 downwards.
AGTGATTCGGTGTGTGTGTGTGAGTGATTCGGTGTGTGTGTGTTTGTGATTCGGTGTGTGTGTGTTTGTGATTTGTTGTGTGTGTGTGTGTGATTCGGTGTGTGTGTGTGTGTGATTCGGTGTGTGTGTGTGTGATTCGGTGTGTGTGTGTGTGATTCGGTGTGTGTGTGTGTGTGATTCGGTGTGTGTGTGTGTGATTCGGTGTGTGTGTGTGTGTGATTCGGTGTGTGTGTGATTCGGTGTGTGTGTGATTCGGTGTGTGTGTGTGTGTGTGATTCGGTGTGTGTGTGTGTGTGTGTGTGTGATTCGGTGTGTGTGTGTGTGTGTGTGATTCGGTGTGTGTGTGTGTGTGATTCGGTGTGTGTGTGTGTGTGATTCGGTGTGTGTGTGTGTGTGATTCGGTGTGTGTGTGTGATTCGGTGTGTGTGTGTGTGTGTGTGATTCGGTGTGTGTGTGTGTGTGTGTGATTCTGTGTGGGTGTGTGTGTGTGTGTGATTCTGTGTGTGTGTGTGTGTGTGTGTGATTCGGTGTGTGTGTGTGTGTGTGATTCGGTGTGTGTGTGATTCGGTGTGTGTGTGTGATTCGGTGTGTGTGTGAGTGATTCGGTGTGTGTGTGTGTGTGATTCGGTGTGTGTGTGTGTGATTCGGTGTGTGTGTGTGTGATTCGGTGTGTGTGTGTGATTCGGTGTGTGTGTGTGATTCGGTGTGTGTGTGTGTGATTCGGTGTGTGTGTGTGTGTGATTCGGTGTGTGTGTGTGTGATTCGGTGTGTGTGTGTGTGTGTGATTCGGTGTGTGTGTGTGTGTGTGATTCGGTGTGTGTGTGTGTGTGTGATTCGGTGTGTGTGTGTGTGTGTGTGATTCTGTGTGGGTGGGTGTGTGTGTGTGTGTGATTCTGTGTGTGTGTGTGTGTGTGTGTGATTCGGTGTGTGTGTGTGATTCGGTGTGTGTTTGTGATTCGGTGTGTGTGTGTGTGTGATTCGGTGTGTGTGTGTGTGTGATTCGGTGTGTGTGTGTGTGATTCGGTGTGTGTGTGTTTGTGATTCGGTGTGTGTGCGTTTGTGATTCGGTGTGTGTGTGTTTATGATTTGTTGTGTGTGTGTTTATGATTCGGTGTGTTTGTGATTTGTTGTGTGTGTGTTTATGATTCGGTGTGTGTGTGTGTGATTCGGTGTGTGTGTGTGTGTGTGATTCGGTGTGTGTGTGTGTGATTCGGTGTGTGTGTGTGTGTGTGTGATTCGGTGTGTGTGTGTGATTCGGTGTGTGTGTGTGTGTGTGTGATTCGGTGTGTGTGTGTGATTCGGTGTGTGTGTGTGTGTGTGATTCGGGGTGTGTGTGTGTGTGATTCGGTGTGTGTGTGTGTGTGATTCGGTGTGTGTGTGTGTGTGATTCGGTGTGTGTGTGTGTGTGATTCGGTGTGTGATTCGGTGTGTGTGTGTGTGATTCGGTGTGTGTGTGTGTGATTCGGTGTGTGTGTGTGTGTGATTCGGTGTGTGTGTGTGTGATTCGGTGTGTGTGTGTGTGTGATTCGGTGTGTGTGTGATTCGGTGTGTGTGTGTGTGTGTGTGATTCGGTGTGTGTGTGTGTGTGTGTGTGTGATTCGGTGTGTGTGTGTGTGTGTGTGATTCGGTGTGTGTGTGTGATTCGGTGTGTGTGTGTGTGATTCGGTGTGTGTGTGTGTGTGATTCGGTGTGTGTGTGTGTGTGTGATTCGGTGTGTGTGTGTGTGTGTGATTCGGTGTGTGTGTGTGTGTGTGTGATTCTGTGTGGGTGGGTGTGTGTGTGTGTGTGATTCTGTGTGTGTGTGTGTGTGTGTGTGATTCGGTGTGTGTGTGTGATTCGGTGTGTGTGTGTGATTCGGTGTGTGTGTGAGTGATTCGGTGTGTGTGTGTGTGTGATTCGGTGTGTGTGTGTGTGATTCGGTGTGTGTGTGTGTGATTCGGTGTGTGTGTGTGTGATTCGGTGTGTGTGTGTGTGTTTGTGATTCGGTGTGTGTGTGTGTGTGTTTGTGATTCGGTGTGTGTGTGTGTGTGATTCGGTGTGTGTGTGTGTGATTCGGTGTGTGTGTGTTTGTGATTCGGTGTGTGTGCGTTTGTGATTCGGTGTGTGTGTGTTTATGATTTGTTGTGTGTGTGTTTATGATTCGGTGTGTTTGTGATTTGTTGTGTGTGTGTTTATGATTCGGTGTGTGTGTGTGTGATTCGGTGTGTGTGTGTGTGATTCGGTGTGTGTGTGTGATTCGGTGTGTGTGTGTGTGTGTGATTCGGTGTGTGTGTGTGATTCGGTGTGTGTGTGTGTGTGTGTGATTCGGTGTGTGTGGGTGATTCGGTGTGTGTGTGTGTGTGTGATTCGGGGTGTGTGTGTGTGTGATTCGGTGTGTGTGTGTGTGTGATTCGGTGTGTGTGTGTGTGTGATTCGGTGTGTGTGTGTGTGTGATTCGGTGTGTGATTCGGTGTGTGTGTGTGTGATTCGGTGTGTGTGTGTGTGTGATTCGGTGTGTGTGTGTTTGTGATTCGGTGTGTGTGTGTTTGTGATTCGGTGTGTGTGTGTTTGTGATTCGGTGTGTGTGTGTTTGTGATTTGTTGTGTGTGTGTTTGTGATTTGTTGTGTGTGTGTTTGTGATTTGTTGTGTGTGTGTGTGTGATTCGGTGTGTGTGTGTGATTCGGTGTGTGTGTGTGTGTGTGTGTGATTCGGTGTGTGTGTGTGTGTGTGTGAGTGAGTGATTCGGTGTGTGTGTGTGTGTGAGTGATTCGGTGTGTGTGTGATTCGGTGTGTGTGTGTGTGTGTGTGTGATTCGGTGTGTGATTCGGTGTGTGTGATTCGGTGTGTGATTCGGTGTGTGATTCGGTGTGTGTGTGTGTGATTCGGTGTGTGTGATTCGGTGTGTGTGTGTGTGATTCGGTGTGTGTGTGATTCGGTGTGTGTGTGTGTGATTCGGTGTGTGTGTGTGTGATTCGGTGTGTGTGTGTGTGTGTGATTCGGTGTGTGTGTGTGTGTGTGTGATTCGGTGTGTGTGTGTGTTTGTGATTCGGTGTGTGTGTTTGTGATTCGGTGTGTGTGTGTTTGTGATTCGGTGTGTGTGTGTTTGTGATTTGTTGTGTGTGTGTTTGTGATTTGTTGTGTGTGTGTGTGTGATTCGGTGTGTGTGTGTGTGTGTGATTCGGTGTGTGTGTGTGTGTGATTCGGTGTGTGTGTGATTCTGTGTGTGTGTGTGATTCGGTGTGTGTGTGATTCGGTGTGTGTGTGTGTGATTCTGTGTGTGTGTGTGTGTGTGTGTGTGTGTGTGTGTGTGTGTGTGTGTGTGTGTGTGTGTGAGATTCGGTGTGTGTATGAGTGAGTGATTCGGTGTGTGTGTGTGTGTGATTCGGTGTGTGTGTGTTTATGATTCGGTGTGTTTGTGATTTGTTGTGTGTGTGTTTATGATTCGGTGTGTGTGTGTGTGATTCGGTGTGTGTGTGTGTGATTCGGTGTGTGTGTGTGTGTGTGATTCGGTGTGTGTGTGTGTGTGTGATTCGGTGTGTGTGTGTGTGTGTGATTCGGGGTGTGTGTGTGATTCGGTGTGTGTGTGTGTGTGTGATTCGGTTTGTGTGTGTGTGATTCGGTGTGTGTGTGTGATTCGGTGTGTGTGTGTGTGTGTGATTCGGTGTGTGTGTGTGTGTGTGATTTGGTGTGTGTGTGTGTGTGTGTGTGTGTGTGTGTGTGTGATTCGGTGTGTGTGTGTGATTCGGTGTGTGTGTGTGATTCGGTGTGTGTGTGTGATTCGGTGTGTGTGTGTGATTCGGTGTGTGTGTGTGATTCGGTGTGTTTGTGTGTGTGTGATTCGGTGTGTGTGTGTTTGTGATTCGGTGTGTGTGTGTTTGTGATTCGGTGTGTGTGTGTTTGTGATTTGTTGTGTGTGTGTGTGTGATTTGTTGTGTGTGTGTGTGATTCGGTGTGTGTGATTCGGTGTGTGTGTGTGTGATTCGGTGTGTGTGTGATTCGGTGTGTGTGTGTGTGATTCGGTGTGTGTGTGTGTGATTCGGTGTGTGTGTGTGTGTGATTCGGTGTGTGTGTGTGTGTGATTCGGTGTGTGTGTGTGTGTGATTCGGTGTGTGTGAGTGTGTGATTCGGTGTGTGTGATTCGGTGTGTGTGTGTGATTCGATGTGTGTGTGATTCGGTGTGTGTGTGTGTGTGATTCGGTGTGTGTGTGTGTGTGTGATTCGGTGTGTGTGTGCGTGATTCGGTGTGTGTGTGTGTGATTCGGTGTGTGTGTGTGTGATTCGGTGTGTGTGTGTGTGTGATTCGGTGTGTGTGTGTGTGATTCGGTGTGTGTGTGTGTGATTCGGTGTGTGTGTGTGTGATTCGGTGTGTGTGTGTGTGATTCGGTGTGTGTGTGTGTGATTCGGTGTGTGTGTGTGAGTGATTCGGTGTGTGTGTGTGTGTGATTCGGTGTGTGTGATTCGGTGTGTGTGAGTGTGTGATTCGGTGTGTGTGTGATTCGGTGTGTGTGTGTGATTCGATGTGTGTGTGTGATTCGGTGTGTGTGTGTGATTCGGTGTGTGTGTGTGATTCGGTGTGTTTGTGTGTGTGTGATTCGGTGTGTTTGTGTGTGTGTGATTCGGTGTGTGTGTGTTTGTGATTCGGTGTGTGTGTGTTTGTGATTTGTTGTGTGTGTGTGTGTGATTTGTTGTGTGTGTGTGTGTGATTCGGTGTGTGTGATTCGGTGTGTGTGATTCGGTGTGTGTGTGTGTGTGATTCGGTGTGTGTGTGATTCGGTGTGTGTGTGTGTGATTCGGTGTGTGTGTGTGTGTGTGATTCGGTGTGTGTGTGTGTGTGATTCGGTGTGTGTGTGTGTGTGATTCGGTGTGTGTGATTCGGTGTGTGTGAGTGTGTGATTCGGTGTGTGTGTGATTCGGTGTGTGTGTGATTCGATGTGTGTGTGATTCGGTGTGTGTGTGTGTGTGATTCGGTGTGTGTGTGTGTGTGATTCGGTGTGTGTGTGTGTGTGTGTGATTCGGTGTGTGTGTGCGTGATTCGGTGTGTGTGTGTGTGTGATTCGGTGTGTGTGTGTGTGTGATTCGGTGTGTGTGTGTGTGTGTGTGTGATTCGGTGTGTGTGTGTGTTTGTGATTCGGTGTGTGTGGTGTGTGTGATTCGGTGTGTGTGGTGTGTGTGATTCGGTGTGTGTGTGTGTGATTCGGTGTGTGTGTGTGTGATTCGGTGTGTGTGTGTGAGTGATTCGGTGTGTGTGTGTGAGTGATTCGGTGTGTGTGTGTTTGTGATTCGGTGTGTGTGTGTTTGTGATTCGGTGTGTGTGATTCGGTGTGTGTGTGTGTGTGATTCGGTGTGTGTGTGTGTGTGATTCGGTGTGTGTGTGTGTGATTCGGTGTGTGTGTGTGTGATTCGGTGTGTGTGTGTGTGATTCGGTGTGTGTGTGTGTGTGTGTGTGTGTGTGTGTGATTCGGTGTGTGATTCGGTGTGTGTGTTGTGTGTGTGATTCGTGTGTGTGTGTGTGTGATTCGGTGTGTGTGTGTGTGTGTGTGTGATTCGGTGTGTGTGTGTGTGTGTGTGTGTGTGTGTGTGTGATTCGGTGTGTGTGTGTGTGATTCGGTGTGTGTGTGTGTGTGATTGTGTGTGTGTGTGTGTGTGTGTGATTCGGTGTGTGTGTGTGTGATTCGGTGTGTGTGTGTGTGTGTGTGTGATTCGGTGTGTGTGTGTGTGTGATTCGGTGTGTGTGTGTGTGTGTGATTCGGTGTGTGTGTGTGAGTGATTCGGTGTGTGTGTGTGTGTGATTCGGTGTGTGTGTGTGTGATTCGGTGTGTGTGTGTGTGATTCGGTGTGTGTGTGTGTGTGATTCGGTGTGTGTGTGTGTGATTCGGTGTGTGTGTGTGTGATTCGGTGTGTGTGTGTGTGATTCGGTGTGTGTGTGTGATTCGGTGTGTGTGTGTGTGATTCGGTGTGTGTGTGTGTGATTCGGTGTGTGTGTGTGTGTGATTCGGTGTGTGTGTGTGATTCGGTGTGTGTGTGTGTGTGTGTGATTCGGTGTGTGTGTGTGTGTGTGTGTGTGTGTGATTCGGTGTGTGTGTGTGTGTGTGATTCGGTGTGTGTGTGTGATTCGGTGTGTGTGTGTGATTCGGTGTGTGTGTGTGTGTGATTCGGTGTGTGTGTGTGATTCGTGTGTGTGTGTGTGATTCGGTGTGTGTGTGTGATTCGGTGTGTGTGTGTGTGTGTGATTCGGTGTGTGTGTGTGTGTGTGATTCTGTGTGGGTGTGTGTGTGTGTGTGATTCTGTGTGTGTGTGTGTGTGTGTGTGATTCGGTGTGTGTGTGTGTGTGTGATTCGGTGTGTGTGTGTGATTCGGTGTGTGTGTGTGATTCGGTGTGTGTGTGAGTGATTCGGTGTGTGTGTGTGTGTGATTCGGTGTGTGTGTGTGTGATTCGGTGTGTGTGTGTGTGATTCGGTGTGTGTGTGTGTGTGATTCGGTGTGTGTGTGTGTGTGTGTGTGTTTGTGATTCGGTGTGTGTGTGTGTGATTCGGTGTGTGTGTGTGTGTGATTCGGTGTGTGTGTGTGTGTGTGTTTGTGATTCGGTGTGTGTGCGTTTGTGATTCGGTGTGTGTGTTTATGATTTGTTGTGTGTGTGTTTATGATTCGGTGTGTTTGTGATTTGTTGTGTGTGTGTTTATGATTCGGTGTGTGTGTGTGTGATTCGGTGTGTGTGTGTGTGATTCGGTGTGTGTGTGTGATTCGGTGTGTGTGTGTGTGTGTGTGATTCGGTGTGTGTGTGTGATTCGGTGTGTGTGTGTGTGTGTGTGTGATTCGGTGTGTGTGTGTGATTCGGTGTGTGTGTGTGATTCGGTGTGTGTGTGTGTGTGATTCGGTGTGTGTGTGTGATTCGGTGTGTGTGTGTGTGATTCGGTGTGTGTGTGTGTGTGATTCGGTGTGTGTGTGTGTGATTCGGTGTGTGTGTGTGTGTGATTCGGTGTGTGTGTGTTTGTGATTCGGTGTGTGTGTGTTTGTGATTCGGTGTGTGTGTGTTTGTGATTCGGTGTGTGTGTGTTTGTGATTTGTTGTGTGTGTGTTTGTGATTTGTTGTGTGTGTGTGTGTGATTCGGTGTGTGTGTGTGTGTGTGATTCGGTGTGTGTGTGTGTGTGTGTGAGTGAGTGATTCGGTGTGTGTGTGTGTGTGAGTGATTCGGTGTGTGTGTGATTCGGTGTGTGTGTGTGTGTGTGAGATTCGGTGTGTGATTCGGTGTGTGTGATTCGGTGTGTGATTCGGTGTGTGTGTGTGATTCGGTGTGTGTGATTCGGTGTGTGTGTGTGTGATTCGGTGTGTGTGTGATTCGGTGTGTGTGTGTGTGATTCGGTGTGTGTGTGTGTGATTCGGTGTGTGTGTGTGTGATTCGGTGTGTGTGTGTGTGTGTGTGTGATTCGGTGTGTGTGTGTGTTTTTGTGATTCGGTGTGTGTGTTTGTGATTCGGTGTGTGTGTGTTTGTGATTCGGTGTGTGTGTGTTTGTGATTTGTTGTGTGTGTGTTTGTGATTTGTTGTGTGTGTGTGTGATTCGGTGTGTGTGTGTGTGTGTGATTCGGTGTGTGTGTGTGTGATTCGGTGTGTGTGTGATTCTGTGTGTGTGTGTGATTCGGTGTGTGTGTGATTCGGTGTGTGTGTGTGTGATTCTGTGTGTGTGTGTGTGTGTGTGTGTGTGTGTGTGTGTGTGTGTGTGTGTGTGTGTGTGTGAGATTCGGTGTGTGTATGAGTGAGTGATTCGGTGTGTGTGTGTGTGTGATTCGGTGTGTGTGTGTTTATGATTCGGTGTGTTTGTGATTTGTTGTGTGTGTGTTTATGATTCGGTGTGTGTGTGTGTGATTCGGTGTGTGTGTGATTCGGTGTGTGTGTGTGTGTGATTCGGTGTGTGTGTGTGTGTGTGATTCGGTGTGTGTGTGTGTGTGTGATTCGGGGTGTGTGTGTGATTCGGTGTGTGTGTGTGTGTGTGATTCGGTTTGTGTGTGTGTGATTCGGTGTGTGTGTGTGATTCGCTGTGTGTGTGTGTGTGATTCGGTGTGTGTGTGTGTGTGTGATTCGTGTGTGTGTGTGTGTGTGTGTGTGTGTGTGTGTGTGTGTGTGTGTGTGTGTTGTGTGTGTGTGTGTGTGTGTGTGTGTGTGATTCGGTGTGTGTGTGTGATTCGGTGTGTGTGTGTGATTCGGTGTGTGTGTGTGATTCGGTGTGTTTGTGTGTGTGTGATTCGGTGTGTGTGTGTTTGTGATTCGGTGTGTTTGTGTGTGTGTGATTCGGTGTGTGTGTGTGTGTGTGATTCGGTGTGTGTGTGCGTGATTCGGTGTGTGTGTGTGTGTGTGTGATTCGGTGTGTGTGTGTGTGTGATTCGGTGTGTGTGTGTGTGTGTGTGTGATTCGGTGTGTGTGTGTGTTTGTGATTCGGTGTGTGTGGTGTGTGTGATTCGGTGTGTGTGGTGTGTGTGATTCGGTGTGTGTGTGTGTGATTCGGTGTGTGTGTGTGTGATTCGGTGTGTGTGTGTGTGATTCGGTGTGTGTGTGTGAGTGATTCGGTGTGTGTGTGTGAGTGATTCGGTGTGTGTGTGTTTGTGATTCGGTGTGTGTGATTCGGTGTGTGTGTGTGTGATTCGGTGTGTGTGTGTGTGATTCGTGTGTGTGTGTGATTCGGTGTGTGTGTGTGTGTTCGGTGTGTGTGTGTGTGTGTGTGTGTGTGTGTGTGTGTGTGTGTGATTCGGTGTGTGTGATTCGGTGTGTGTGTGTGTGTGTGTGATTCGGTGTGTGTGTGTGTGTGTGTGTGTGTGTGATTCGGTGTGTGTGTGTGTGTGTGTGATTCGGTGTGTGTGTGTGTGTGTGATTCGGTGTGTGTGTGTGTGTGATTCGGTGTGTGTGTGTGTGATTCGGTGTGTGTGTGTGTGATTCGGTGTGTGTGTGATTCGGTGTGTGTGTGTGTGATTCGGTGTGTGTGTGTGTGTGTGTGTGTGTGTGATTCGGTGTGTGTGTGTGTTTGTGATTCGGTGTGTGTGGTGTGTGTGATTCGGTGTGTGTGTGTGTGTGATTCGGTGTGTGTGTGTGTGTGTGATTCGGTGTGTGTGTGTGATGGTGTGTGTGTGTGAGTGATTCGGTGTGTGTGTGTGAGTGATTCGGTGTGTGTGTGTTTGTGATTTGTTGTGTGTGTGTGTGTGATTCGGTGTGTGTGTGTGTGTGATTCGGTGTGTGTGTGTGTGATTCGGTGTGTGTGTGTGTGTGATTCGGTGTGTGTGTGTGTGATTCGGTGTGTGTGTGTGTGATTCGGTGTGTGTGTGTGTGTGATTCGGTGTGTGTGTGTGTGATTCGGTGTGTGTGTGTGTGTGATTCGGTGTGTGTGTGTTCGTGTGTGATTCGTGTGTGTGTGTGATTCGGTGTGTGTGTGTGTGTGTGTGATTCGGTGTGTGTGTGTGTGTGTGTGTGTGTGTGTGTGATTCGGTGTGTGTGTGTGTGTGTGTGATTCGGTGTGTGTGTGTGATTCGGTGTGTGTGTGTGATTCGGTGTGTGTGTGTGTGTGATTCGGTGTGTGTGTGTGTGTGTGATTCGGTGTGTGTGTGTGTGTGTGATTCGGTGTGTGTGTGTGTGTGTGTGATTCTGTGTGGGTGTGTGTGTGTGTGTGATTCTGTGTGTGTGTGTGTGTGTGTGTGATTCGGTGTGTGTGTGATTCGGTGTGTGTGTGTGTGTGTGTGATTCGGTGTGTGTGTGTGTGTGTGTGTGTGTGTGTGTGTGTGTGTGTGTGTGTGTGTGATTCGGTGTGTGTGTGTGTGTGTGTGATTCGGTGTGTGTGTGATTCGGTGTGTGTGTGTGATTCGGTGTGTGTGTGTGTGATTCGGTGTGTGTGTGTGTGTGTGTGATTCGGTGTGTGTGTGTGTGTGTGATTCGGTGTGTGTGTGTGTGTGATTCTGTGTGGGTGTGTGTGTGTGTGATTCTGTGTGTGTGATTCTGTGTGTGTGTGTGATTCGGTGTGTGTGTGTGTGTGATTCGGTGTGTGTGTGTGATTCGGTGTGTGTGTGTGATTCGGTGTGTGTGTGAGTGATTCGGTGTGTGTGTGTGTGTGATTCGGTGTGTGTGTGTGATTCGGTGTGTGTGTGTGTGATTCGGTGTGTGTGTGTGTGTGATTCGGTGTGTTGGTGTGTTTGTGATTCGGTGTGTGTGTGTGTGATTCGGTGTGTGTGTGTGTGTGATTCGGTGTGTGTGTGTGATTCGGTGTGTGTGTGTTTGTGATTCGGTGTGTGTGCGTTTGTGATTCGGTGTGTGATGATTTGTTGTGTGTGTGTTTATGATTCGGTGTGTTTGTGATTTGTTGTGTGTGTGTTTGTGATTTGTTGTGTGTGTGTGTGTGATTCGGTGTGTGTGTGTGATTCGGTGTGTGTGTGTGTGTGATTCGGTGTGTGTGTGTGTGTGTGTGATTCGGTGTGTGTGTGTGTGTGTGTGAGTGAGTGATTCGGTGTGTGTGTGTGTGTGAGTGATTCGGTGTGTGTGTGATTCGGTGTGTGTGTGTGTGTGTGTGTGATTCGGTGTGTGATTCGGTGTGTGTGATTCGGTGTGTGATTCGGTGTGTGTGATTCGGTGGTGTGATTCGGTGTGTGTGTGTGTGATTCGGTGTGTGTGTGATTCGGTGTGTGTGTGTGTGTGATTCGGTGTGTGTGTGTGTGATTCGGTGTGTGTGTGTGTGTGATTCGGTGTGTGTGTGTGTGTGTGATTCGGTGTGTGTGTGTGTTTGTGATTCGGTGTGTGTGTGTTTGTGATTCGGTGTGTGTGTGTTTGTGATTCGGTGTGTGTGTGTTTGTGATTTGTTGTGTGTGTGTTTGTGATTTGTTGTGTGTGTGTGTGTGTGTGTGTGTGTGTGTGTGTGTGTGTGTGTGTGTGTGTGTGTGTGTGTGTGTGTGTGTGTGTGTGTGTGTGTGTGTGTGTGTGTGTGTGAGATTCGGTGTGTGTATGAGTGAGTGATTCGGTGTGTGTGTGTGTGTGATTCGGTGTGTGTGTGTTTATGATTCGGTGTGTTTGTGATTTGTTGTGTGTGTGTTTATGATTCGTGTGTGTGTGTGTGATTCGGTGTGTGTGTGTGATTCGGTGTGTGTGTGTGTGTGTGATTCGGTGTGTGTGTGTGTGTGATTCGGTGTGTGTGTGTGTGTGTGATTCGATGTGTGTGTGTGTGTGATTCGGTTTGTGTGTGTGTGATTCGGTTTGTGTGTGTGTGATTCGGTGTGTGTGTGTGATTCGGTGTGTGTGTGTGTGTGTGATTTGGTGTGTGTGTGTGTGTGTGTGTGTGTGTGTGTGTGTGTGTGTGTGTGTGATTCGGTGTGTGTGTGTGATTCGGTGTGTGTGTGTGATTCGGTGTGTGTGTGTGATTCGGTGTGTGTGTGTGTGTGTGATTCGGTGTGTGTGATTCGGTGTGTGTGTGTGTGTGTTTGTGTGTGTGTGATTCGGTGTGTGTGTTTGTGATTCGGTGTGTGTGTGTGTGATTCGGTGTGTGTGTGTGTGTGATTCGGTGTGTGTGTGTGATTCGGTGTGTGTGTGTGTGTGTGATTCGTGTGTGTGTGTGATTCGGTGTGTGTGTGTGTGTGTGATTCGGTGTGTGTGTGTGTGATTCGGTGTGTGTGTGTGTGTGATTCGTGTGTGTGTGTGTGATTCGGTGTGTGTGTGTGATTCGGTGTGTGTGTGTGAGTGATTCGGTGTGTGTGTGTGTGATTCGGTGTGTGTGTGTTTGTGATTCGGTGTGTGTGTTTGTGATTCGGTGTGTTCGGTGTGTGTGTGTGTGATTCGGTGTGTGTGTGTGTGATTCGGTGTGTGTGTGTGATTCGGTGTGTGTGTGTGTGATTCGGTGTGTGTGTGATTCGGTGTGTGTGTGTGTGTTCGATGTGTGATTCGGTGTGTGTGTGTGTGATTCGGTGTGTGTGTGTGATTCGGTGTGTGTGTGTGATTCGGTGTGTGTGTGATTCGGTGTGTTTGTGTGTGTGTGATTCGGTGTGTGTGTGTGTGATTCGGTGTGTTTGTGTGTGTGATTCGGTGTGTTTGTGTGTGTGTGATTCGGTGTGTGTGTGTGTGTGTGATTCGGTGTGTGTGTGTGTGTGTGATTCGGTGTGTGTGTGTGTGTGTGGTGTTCGTGTGTGTGTGTGTGTGATTCGGTGTGTGTGTGTGTGTGATTCGGTGTGTGTGTGTGTGTGATTCGGTGTGTGTGTGTGTGTGTGATTCGGTGTGTGTGTGTGTGATTCGGTGTGTGTGTGTGATTCGGTGTGTGTGTGTGAGTGATTCGGTGTGTGTGTGTGTGATTCGGTGTGTGTGTGTGATTCGGTGTGTGTGTTTGTGATTCGTGTGTGTGATTCGGTGTGTGTGTGATTCGGTGTGTGTGTGTGTGATTCGGTGTGTGTGTGTGTGATTCGGTGTGTGTGTGTGTGATTCGGTGTGTGTGTGTGTGATTCGGTGTGTGTGTGTTGTGTGTGTGTGTGTGTGTGATTCGGTGTGTGATTCGGTGTGTGTGTGTGTGTGTGTGTGATTCGGTGTGTGTGTGTGTGTGTGTGTGATTCGGTGTGTGTGTGTGTGTGTGTGTGTGTGATTCGGTGTGTGTGTGTGTGTTGATTCGGTGTGTGTGTGTGTGTGATTCGGTGTGTGTGTGATTCGGTGTGTGTGTGTGTGATGATTTCGGTGTGTGTGTGTGTGTGATTCGGTGTGTGTGTGTGTGTGTGTGATTCGGTGTGTGTGTGTGTTTGTGATTCGGTGTGTGTGGTGTGTGTGATTCGTGTGTGTGTGTGTGATTCGGTGTGTGTGTGTGTGTGTGATTCGGTGTGTGTGTGTGAGTGATGATGTGTGTGTGTGAGTGATTCGGTGTGTGTGTGTGAGTGATTCGGTGTGTGTGTGTTTGTGATTTGTTGTGTGTGTGTGTGATTCGGTGTGTGTGTGTGTGTGATTCGGTGTGTGTGTGTGTGATTCGGTGTGTGTGTGTGTGTGATTCGGTGTGTGTGTGTGTGATTCGGTGTGTGTGTGTGTGTGATTCGGTGTGTGTGTGATTCGGTGTGTGTGTGTGTGTGTGTGATTCGGTGTGTGTGTGTGTGTGTGTGTGTGTGATTCGGTGTGTGTGTGTGTGTGTGTGATTCGGTGTGTGTGTGTGATTCGGTGTGTGTGTGTGATTCGGTGTGTGTGTGTGTGTGATTCGTGTGTGTGTGTGTGATTCGGTGTGTGTGTGTGTGTGTGATTCGTGTGTGTGTGTGTGTGTGTGTGTGATTCTGTGTGTGTGTGTGTGTGTGTGATTCTGTGTGTGTGTGTGTGTGTGATTCGGTGTGTGTGTGTGTGTGTGATTCGGTGTGTGTGTGTGATTCGGTGTGTGTGTGATTGTGTGTGTGTGAGTGATTCGGTGTGTGTGTGTGTGATTCGGTGTGTTCGGTGTGTGTGTGTGTATGATTCGGTGTGTGTGTGTGTGATTCGGTGTGTGTGTGTGTGTGTGTGTGTTTGTGATTTGGTGTGTGTGTGTGTGATTCGGTGTGTGTGTGTGTGTGATTCGGTGTGTGTGTGTGTGTGTGATTCGGTGTGTGTGTTTGTGATTCGGTGTGTGTGTTTGTGATTCGGTGTGTGTGTGTTTATGATTTGTTGTGTGTGTGTTTATGATTCGGTGTGTTTGTGATTTGTTGTGTGTGTGTTTGTGATTTGTTGTGTGTGTGTGTGTGATTCGGTGTGTGTGTGATTCGGTGTGTGTGTGTGTGTGTGTGATTCGGTGTGTGTGTGTGTGTGATTGTGTGTGTGTGTGTGTGATTCGTGTGTGTGTGTGTGATTCGGTGTGTGTGTGTGTGTGTGATTCGGTGTGTGTTCGGTGTGTGATTCGGTGTGTGTGTGTGTGTTCGTGTGTGATTCGGTGTGTGTGATTCGTGTGTGTGATTCGTGTGTGTTCGGTGTGTGTGTGTGATTCGTGTGTGTGTGTGTGTGTTCGGTGTGTGTGTGTGTGTGTGTGATTCGGTGTGTGTGTGTGTGTGTGTGTGATTCGGTGTGTGTGTGTGTGATTCGGTGTGTGTGTGTGATTTGTTGTGTGTGTGTTTGTGATTCGGTGTGTGTGTGTGTGTGATTTGTTGTGTGTGTGTGTGTGATTTGTTGTGTGTGTGTGTGATCGGTGTGTGTGTGTGTGTGTGTGTGTGTGGTGTGTGTGTGTGTGTGTGTGTGATTCGGTGTGTGTGTGTGTGATGATTCGATTCGTGTGTTCGTGTGTGTGTGTGTGATTCGGTGTGTGTGTGTTCGGTGTGTGATTCGTGATTCGTGTGTGTGTGTGATTCGGTGTGTGTGTGTGTGTGTGTGTGATTCGGTGTGTGTGTGATTCGGTGTGTGTGTGTGTGATGGTTTGTGTGTGTGTGATTCGGTGTGTGTGTGTGATTCGGTGTGTGTGTGTGTGTGTGATTTGGTGTGTGTGTGTGTGTGATTCGGTGTGTGTGTGTGTGTGATTCGGTGTGTGTGTGTGATTCGGTGTGTGTGTGTGTGTGTGTGATTGTGTGTGTGTGTGTGTGTGTGTGTGATTCGTGTGTGTGTGTGTGTGTGTGATTCGGTGTGTGTGTGTGTGTGTGATGTGTGTGTGTGTGTGTGTGTGTGTGTGTGTGTGATTCGGTGTGTGTGTGTGTGTGTGATTCGGTGTGTGTGTGTGATTCGGTGTGTGTGTGTGTGTGTGATTCGGTGTGTGTGTGTGTGTGATTCGGTGTGTGTGTGTGTGGTGTGTGTGATGTGTGTGTGTGTGTGATTCGGTGTGTGTGTGTGTGTGATTCGGTGTGTGTGTGTTCGGTGTGTGTGTGTGTGTGTGTGTGTGTGTGTGTGATTCGGTGTGTGTGTGTGTGATTCGGTGTGTGTGTGTGTGATTCGGTGTGTGTGTTTGTGATTCGGTGTGGTGTGTGATTCGGTGTGTGTGTGTGTGATTCGGTGTGTGTGTGTGTGATTCGGTGTGTGTGTGTGATGTGTGTGTGATTGGTGTGTGTGTGTGTGTGTGATGTGTGTGTGATTCGGTGTGTGTGTGTGTGTGTGATCGGTGTGTGTGTGTGTGTGTGTGTGTGATTCGGTGTGTGTGTGTGTGTGTGTGATT
Source organism: Oncorhynchus gorbuscha (assembly GCF_021184085.1). Taxonomy (NCBI): domain Eukaryota; kingdom Metazoa; phylum Chordata; class Actinopteri; order Salmoniformes; family Salmonidae; genus Oncorhynchus; species Oncorhynchus gorbuscha. The sequence goes on along the minus strand of NW_025745234.1, from coordinate 686,332 downwards.
CGGTGTGTGTGTGTGTGTGATTCGTGTGTGTGTGTGTGTGTGATTCGGTGTGTGTGTGTGTGTGTGATTCGTGTGTGTGTGTGTGATTCGGTGTGTGTGTGTGTGATTCGGTGTGTGTGTGTGTGTGATTCGGTGTGTGTGTGTGTGTGATGATTGTGTGTGTGTGTGTGTGATTCGGTGTGTGTGTGTTTGATTCGGTGTGTGTGTGTGTGATTCGGTGTGTGTGTGTGTGTGATTCGGTGTGTGTGTGTGTGTGATTCGTGTGTGTGTGTGTGATTCGGTGTGTGTGTGTGTGTGATTCGGTGTGTGTGTGTTTGTGATTCGGTGTGTGTGTGTTTGTGATTTGTTGTGTGTGTGTGTGTGATTCGTGTGTGTGTGTGTGTTCGGTGTGTGTGTGTGATTCGGTGTGTGTGTGTGTGATTCGGTGTGTGTGTGTGTGTGTCGGTGTGTGTGTGTGTGATTCGGTGTGTGTGTGTGTGTGATTGTGGTGTGTGTGTGTGTGTGTGATTCGGTGTGTGTGTGTGTGTGTGTGATTCGGTGTGTGTGTGTGTGTGTGTGTGTGTGATTCGTGTGTGTGTGTGTGTGTGTGATCGGTGTGTGTGTGATTCGGTGTGTGTGTGTGATTCGGTGTGTGTGTGTGTGTGATTCGGTGTGTGTGTGTGTGTGATGATGTGTGTGTGATGGTGTGTGTGTGTGTGTGTGATTCTGTGTGGGTGTGTGTGTGTGTGTGATTCTGTGTGTGTGTGTGTGTGTGTGTGATTCGGTGTGTGTGTGTGTGTGTGATTCGGTGTGTGTGTGTGATTCGGTGTGTGTGTGTGATTCGGTGTGTGTGTGAGTGATTCGGTGTGTGTGTGTGTGTGATTGTGTGTGTGTGATTCGTGTGTGTGTGTGTGATTCGGTGTGTGTGTGTGTGTGATCTCGTGTGTGTGTGTGTGTGTGTTTGTGATTCGGTGTGTGTGTGTGTGATTCGGTGTGTGTGTGTGTGTGATTCGGTGTGTGTGTGTGTGTGTGATTCGGTGTGTGTGTGTGTGATTCGGGGTGTGTGTGATTCGGTGTGTGTGTATGTGTGTGATTCGGTTTGTGTGTGTGTGATTCGGTGTGTGTGTGTGATCGGTGTGTGTGTGTGTGTGATTCGGTGTGTGTGTGTGTGTGATTTGGTGTGTGTGTGTGTGTGTGTGTGTGTGTGTGTGTGTGATTCGGTGTGTGTGTGATTCGGTGTGTGTGTGTGATTCGGTGTGTGTGTGTGATTCGGTGTGTGTGTGTGATTCGGTGTGTTTGTGTGTGTGATTCGGTGTGTGTGTGTGTGTGTGTGTGATTCGGTGTGTGTGTGTGTGTGATTCGGTGTGTGTGTGTGTGTGTGTGTGAGTGATTCGGTGTGTGTGTGTGTGAGTGATTCGGTGTGTGTGTGATTCGGTGTGTGTGTGTGTGTGTGTGTGATTCGGTGTGATTCGGTGTGTGTGATTCGGTGTGTGATTCGGTGTGTGTGTGTGTGTGTTCGGTGTGTGTGATTCGGTGTGTGTGTGTGTGATTCGGTGTGTGTGTGATTCGGTGTGTGTGTGTGTGATTCGGTGTGTGTGTGTGTGATTCGGTGTGTGTGTGTGTGTGTGATTCGGTGTGTGTGTGTGTGTGTGTGATTCGGTGTGTGTGTGTGTTTGTGATTCGGTGTGTGTGTTTGTGATTCGGTGTGTGTGTTTTGTGATTCGGTGTGTGTGTGTTTGTGATTTGTTGTGTGTGTGTTTGTGATTTGTTTTGTTGTGTGTGTGTGTGTGTGTGTGTGTGTGTGTGTGTGTGTGTGTGTGTGTGTGTGTGTGAGATTCGGTGTGTGTATGAGTGAGTGATTCGGTGTGTGTGTGTGTGTGATTCGGTGTGTGTGTGTTTATGATTCGGTGTGTTTGTGATTTGTTGTGTGTGTGTTTATGATTCGGTGTGTGTGTGTGTGATTCGGTGTGTGTGTGTGTGATTCGGTGTGTGTGTGTGATTCGGTGTGTGTGTGTGTGTGTGATTCGGTGTGTGTGTGTGTGTGTGATTCGGTGTGTGTGTGTGTGTGTGATTCGGGGTGTGTGTGTGTGTGTGATTCGGTTTGTGTGTGTGTGATTCGGTGTGTGTGTGTGATTCGGTGTGTGTGTGTGTGTGTGATTTGGTGTGTGTGTGTGTGTGTGTGTGTGTGTGTGTGTGTGTGTGTGTGTGTGTGTGTGTGTGTGTGTGTGTGTGTGTGTGTGATTCGGTGTGTGTGTGTGATTCGGTGTGTGTGTGATTCGGTGTGTGTGTGTGATTCGGTGTGTGTGTGTGTGTGTGATTCGGTGTGTGTGTGTGATTCGGTGTGTGTGTGTGATTCGGTGTGTTTGTGTGTGTGTGATTCGGTGTGTGTGTGTTTGTGATTCGGTGTGTTTGTGTGTGTGTGATTCGGTGTGTGTGTGTGTGTGTGATTCGGTGTGTGTGTGCGTGATTCGGTGTGTGTGTGCGTGATTCGGTGTGTGTGTGTGTGTGTGTGATTCGGTGTGTGTGTGTGTGTGATTCGGTGTGTGTGTGTGTGTGTGTGTGATTCGGTGTGTGTGTGTGTTTGTGATTCGGTGTGTGTGGTGTGTGTGATTCGGTGTGTGTGTGTGTGATTCGGTGTGTGTGTGTGTGATTCGGTGTGTGTGTGTGAGTGATTCGGTGTGTGTGTGTGAGTGATTCGGTGTGTGTGTGTTTGTGATTCGGTGTGTGTGTGTGTGATTCGGTGTGTGTGATTCGGTGTGTGTGTGTGATTCGGTGTGTGTGTGTGTGATTCGGTGTGTGTGTGTGTGATTCGGTGTGTGTGTGTGATTCGATTGTGTGTGTGTGTGTGTGTGTGTGTGTGTGTGTGTGATTCGGTGTGTGTGATTCGGTGTGTGTGTGTGTGTGTGTGATTCGGTGTGTGTGTGTGTGTGTGATTCGGTGTGTGTGTGTGTGTGTGTGTGATTCGGTGTGTGTGTGTGTGTGTGATTCGGTGTGTGTGTGTGTGTGTGATTCGGTGTGTGTGTGTGTGATTCGGTGTGTGTGTGTGTGATTCGGTGTGTGTGTGTGTGATTCGGTGTGTGTGTGTGTGTGATTCGGTGTGTGTGTGTGTGTGTGTGTGATTCGGTGTGTGTGTGTGTTTGTGATTCGGTGTGTGTGGTGTGTGTGATTCGGTGTGTGTGTGTGTGTGATTCGGTGTGTGTGTGTGTGTGTGTGATTCGGTGTGTGTGTGTGAGTGATTCGGTGTGTGTGTGTGAGTGATTCGGTGTGTGTGTGTTTGTGATTCGGTGTGTGTGTGTTTGTGATTTGTTGTGTGTGTGTGTGTGATTCGGTGTGTGTGTGTGTGTGATTCGGTGTGTGTGTGTGTGATTCGGTGTGTGTGTGTGTGATTCGGTGTGTGTGTGTGTGTGATTCGGTGTGTGTGTGTGTGATTCGGTGTGTGTGTGTGTGTGATTCGGTGTGTGTGTGTGTGTGATTCGGTGTGTGTGTGATTCGGTGTGTGTGTGTGTGTGTGATTCGTGTGTGTGTGTGTGTGTGTGTGTGTGTGTGTGTGTGTGTGTGTGTGTGATTCGGTGTGTGTGTGTGATTCGGTGTGTGTGTGTGATTCGGTGTGTGTGTGTGTGTGATTCGGTGTGTGTGTGTGTGTGTGATTCGGTGTGTGTGTGTGTGTGATTCGGTGTGTGTGTGTGTGTGTGTGATTCTGTGTGTGTGTGTGTGTGTGTGATTCTGTGTGTGTGTGTGTGTGTGTGTGATTCGGTGTGTGTGTGTGTGTGATTCGGTGTGTGTGTGTGATTCGGTGTGTGTGTGTGATTCGGTGTGTGTGTGTGAGTGATTCGGTGTGTGTGTGTGTGTGATTCGGTGTGTGTGTGTGTGATTCGGTGTGTGTGTGTGTGATTCGGTGTGTGTGTGTGTGATCTCGGTGTTGTGTGTGTGTGTGTGTGATTCGGTGTGTGTGTGTGTGATTCGGTGTGTGTGTGTGTGTGATTCGGTGTGTGTGTGTGTGTGTGATTCGGTGTGTGTGTGTGTGTGATTCGGTGTGTGTGTGATCTCGTGTGTGTGTGTGATTCGGTTTGTGTGTGTGTGATTCGGTGTGTGTGTGATTCGGTGTGTGTGTGTGTGTGTGATTCGGTGTGTGTGTGTGTGTGTGATTTGGTGTGTGTGTGTGTGTGTGTGTGTGTGTGTGTGTGTGTGATTCGGTGTGTGTGTGTGATTCGGTGTGTGTGTGATTCGGTGTGTGTGTGTGTGTGATTCGGTGTGTGTGTGTGATTCGGTGTGTGTGTGATTCGGTGTGTTTGTGTGTGTGTGATTCGGTGTGTTTGTGTGTGTGTGATTCGGTGTGTGTGTGTGTGTGTGATCGGTGTGTGTGTGTGTGTGTGATTCGGTGTGTGTGTGTGTGATTCGGGGGTGTGTGTGTGATTCGGTGTGTGTGTGTGTGTGATTCGGTTTGTGTGTGTGTGATTCGGTGTGTGTGTGTGATTCGGTGTGTGTGTGTGTGTGTGATTCGGTGTGTGTGTGTGTGATTTGGTGTGTGTGTGTGTGTGTGTGTGTGTGTGTGTGTGTGTGTGTGTGTGTGTTCGTGATTGGTGTGTGTGTGATTCGGTGTGTGTGTGTGATTCGGTGTGTGTGTGTGTGTGTGATTCGGTGTGTGTGTGTGATTCGGTGTGTGTGTGTGATTCGGTGTGTTTGTGTGTGTGTGATTCGGTGTGTGTGTGTGTGATTCGGTGTGTGTGTGTGTGTGTGATTCGGTGTGTGTGTGTGTGTGTGATTCGGTGTGTGTGTGTGTGTGTGATTCGGGGTGTGTGTGTGATTCGGTGTGTGTGTGTGTGTGTGATTCGGTTTGTGTGTGTGTGATTCGGTGTGTGTGTGTGATTCGGTGTGTGTGTGTGTGTGTGATTCGGTGTGTGTGTGTGTGTGTGTGATTTGGTGTGTGTGTGTGTGTGTGTGTGTGTGTGTGTGTGTGTGTGTGTGTGTGTGTGTGTGTGTGTGTGTGTGTGATTCGGTGTGTGTGTGTGATTCGGTGTGTGTGTGTGATTCGGTGTGTGTGTGTTTGTGATTCGGTGTGTGTGTGTTTGTGATTCGGTGTGTGTGTGTTTGTGATTTGTTGTGTGTGTGTGTGTGATTTGTTGTGTGTGTGTGTGTGATTCGGTGTGTGTGATTCGGTGTGTGTGTGTGTGTGATTCGGTGTGTGTGTGATTCGGTGTGTGTGTGTGTGATTCGGTGTGTGTGTGTGTGATTCGGTGTGTGTGTGTGTGTGATTCGGTGTGTGTGTGTGTGTGATTCGGTGTGTGTGTGTGTGTGATTCGGTGTGTGTGATTCGGTGTGTGTGAGTGTGTGATTCGGTGTGTGTGTGATTCGGTGTGTGTGTGATTCGATGTGTGTGTGATTCGGTGTGTGTGTGTGTGTGATTCGGTGTGTGTGTGTGTGTGTGATTCGGTGTGTGTGTGCGTGATTCGGTGTGTGTGTGTGTGATTCGGTGTGTGTGTGTGTGATTCGGTGTGTGTGTGTGTGTGATTCGGTGTGTGTGTGTGTGTGTGTGTGTGATTCGGTGTGTGTGTGTGTTTGTGATTCGGTGTGTGTGGTGTGTGATTCGGTGTGTGTGGTGTGTGTGATTCGGTGTGTGTGTGTGTGATTCGGTGTGTGTGTGTGATTCGGTGTGTGTGTGTGAGTGATTCGGTGTGTGTGTGTGAGTGATTCGGTGTGTGTGTGTTTGTGATTCGGTGTGTGTGTGTTTGTGATTCGGTGTGTGTGATTCGGTGTGTGTGTGTGTGTGATTCGGTGTGTGTGTGTGTGTGATTCGGTGTGTGTGTGTGTGATTCGGTGTGTGTGTGTGTGATTCGGTGTGTGTGTGTGTGTGTGTGTGATTCGGTGTGTGTGTGTGTGTGTGTGATTCGGTGTGTGTGTGTGTGTGTGTGATTCGGTGTGTGTGTGTGTGTGTGTGTGTGTGTGATTCGGTGTGTGTGTGTGTGTGTGTGTGATTCGGTGTGTGTGTGTGTGTGTGATTCAGTGTGTGTGTGATTCGGTGTGTGTGTGTGTGATTCGGTGTGTGTGTGTTTGTGATTTGTTGTGTGTGTGTTTGTGATTTGTTGTGTGTGTGTGTGTGATTCGGTGTGTGTGTGTGTGTGTGTGTGTGTGTGTGTGATTCGGTGTGTGTGTGTGTGTGATTCGGTGTGTGTGTGATTCTGTGTGTGTGTGTGATTCGGTGTGTGTGTGATTCGGTGTGTGTGTGTGTGATTCTGTGTGTGTGTGTGTGTGTGTGTGTGTGTGTGTGTGTGTGTGTGTGTGTGTGTGTGTGTGTGTGTGTGTGTGTGTGTGTGTGTGTGTGTGTGTATGATTCTGTGTGTGTGTGTTTATGATTCGGTGTGTGTGCAGGTATCTGAGCTGCGTACCGAGACAGCGGAGGGTCTGGCCAAACTGATGTATTCCGGCCGGATCTCCAGTGCCAAGCTCCTCTCCCGATTGGTGTTGCTATGGTACAACCCCGTCACTGAGGACGACACCAGACTGTGTGTGTGATTCTGTGTGTGTGTGTGTGTGTGTGTGTGTGTGTGTGTGTGTGTGTGTGTGTGTGTGTGTGTGTGTGTGTGTGTGTGTGTGTGTGTGTGTGTGTGTGTGTGTGTGTGTGAGATTCGGTGTGTGTATGAGTGAGTGATTCGGTGTGTGTGTGTGTGTGATTCGGTGTGTGTGTGTTTATGATTCGGTGTGTTTGTGATTTGTTGTGTGTGTGTTTATGATTCGGTGTGTGTGTGTGTGATTCGGTGTGTGTGTGTGTGATTCGGTGTGTGTGTGTGTGTGTGATTCGGTGTGTGTGTGTGTGTGTGTGATTCGGTGTGTGTGTGTGTGAGTGATTCGGGTGTGTGTGTGATTCGGTGTGTGTGTGTGTGTGTGATTCGGTTTGTGTGTGTGTGATTCGGTGTGTGTGTGATTCGGTGTGTGTGTGTGTGTGTGATTCGGTGTGTGTGTGTGATTTGGTGTGTGTGTGTGTGTGTGTGTGTGTGTGTGTGTGTGTGTGTGTGTGTGTGTGTGTGTGTGTGTGTGTGATTCGGTGTGTGTGTGTGATTCGGTGTGTGTGTGTGATTCGGTGTGTGTGTGTGTGTGTGATTCGGTGTGTGTGTGTGATTCGGTGTGTGTGTGTGATTCGGTGTGTTTGTGTGTGTGTGATTCGGTGTGTGTGTGTTTGTGATTCGGTGTGTGTGTGTTTGTGATTCGGTGTGTGTGTGTTTGTGATTTGTTGTGTGTGTGTGTGTGATTTGTTGTGTGTGTGTGTGTGATTCGGTGTGTGTGATTCGGTGTGTGTGTGTGTGATTCGGTGTGTGTGATTCGGTGTGTGTGTGTGTGATTCGGTGTGTGTGTGTGTGATTCGGTGTGTGTGTGTGTGTGATTCGGTGTGTGTGTGTGTGTGATTCGGTGTGTGTGTGTGTGTGATTCGGTGTGTGTGATTCGGTGTGTGTGAGTGTGTGATTCGGTGTGTGTGTGATTCGGTGTGTGTGTGATTCGATGTGTGTGTGATTCGGTGTGTGTGTGTGTGTGATTCGGTGTGTGTGTGTGTGTGATTCGGTGTGTGTGTGTGTGTGTGATTCGGTGTGTGTGTGCGTGATTCGGTGTGTGTGTGTGTGATTCGGTGTGTGTGTGTGTGATTCGGTGTGTATGTGTGTGTGATTCGGTGTGTGTGTGTGTGTGTGTGTGTGATTCGGTGTGTGTGTGTGTTTGTGATTCGGTGTGTGTGGTGTGTGTGATTCGGTGTGTGTGGTGTGTGTGATTCGGTGTGTGTGTGTGTGATTCGGTGTGTGTGTGTGTGATTCGGTGTGTGTGTGTGAGTGATTCGGTGTGTGTGTGTGAGTGATTCGGTGTGTGTGTGTTTGTGATTCGGTGTGTGTGTGTTTGTGATTCGGTGTGTGTGATTCGGTGTGTGTGTGTGTGTGATTCGGTGTGTGTGTGTGTGATTCGGTGTGTGTGTGTGTGATTCGGTGTGTGTGTGTGTGATTCGGTGTGTGTGTGTGTGTGTGTGTGATTCGGTGTGTGTGTGTGTGTGTGTGATTCGGTGTGTGTGTGTGTGTGTGTGATTCGGTGTGTGTGTGTGTGTGTGTGTGTGTGTGTGATTCGGTGTGTGTGTGTGTGTGTGTGTGTGATTCGGTGTGTGTGTGTGTGATTCGGTGTGTGTGATTCGGTGTGTGTGTGTGTGATTCGGTGTGTGTGTGTGTGTGATTCGGTGTGTGTGTGTGTGTGTGTGATTCGGTGTGTGTGTGTGTGTGATTCGGTGTGTGTGTGTGTTTGTGATTCGGTGTGTGTGGTGTGTGTGATTCGGTGTGTGTGTGTGTGTGATTCGGTGTGTGTGTGTGTGTGTGTGATTCGGTGTGTGTGTGTGAGTGATTCGGTGTGTGTGTGTGAGTGATTCGGTGTGTGTGTGTGAGTGATTCGGTGTGTGTGTGTTTGTGATTTGTTGTGTGTGTGTGTGTGATTCGGTGTGTGTGTGTGTGAGATTCGGTGTGTGTGTGTGTGATTCGGTGTGTGTGTGTGTGATTCGGTGTGTGTGTGTGTGTGATTCGGTGTGTGTGTGTGTGTGATTCGGTGTGTGTGTGTGTGTGATTCGGTGTGTGTGTGTGTGTGTGTGATTCGGTGTGTGTGTGTGTGTGTGTGTGTGTGATTCGGTGTGTGTGTGTGTGTGTGTGTGTGTGTGTGATTCGGTGTGTGTGTGTGATTCGGTGTGTGTGTGTGATTCGGTGTGTGTGTGTGTGTGATTCGGTGTGTGTGTGTGTGATTCGGTGTGTGTGTGTGTGTGTGATTCGGTGTGTGTGTGTGTGTGTGTGATTCTGTGTGTGTGTGTGTGATTCTGTGTGTGTGTGTGTGTGTGTGTGTGTGATTCGGTGTGTGTGTGTGTGTGTGATTCGGTGTGTGTGTGTGATTCGGTGTGTGTGTGAGTGATTCGGTGTGTGTGTGTGTGTGATTCGGTGTGTGTGTGTGTGATTCGGTGTGTGTGTGTGTGATTCGGTGTGTGTGTGTGTGATTCGGTGTGTGTGTGTGTGTGATTCGGTGTGTGTGTGTGTGTGTGTGTTTGTGATTCGGTGTGTGTGTGTGTGATTCGGTGTGTGTGTGTGTGTGATTCGGTGTGTGTGTGTGTGATTCGGTGTGTGTGTGTGTGTTTGTGATTCGGTGTGTGTGCGTTTGTGATTCGGTGTGTGTGTGTTTATGATTTGTTGTGTGTGTGTTTATGATTCGGTGTGTGTGTGTTTATGATTTGTTGTGTGTGTGTTTATGATTCTGTGTGTGTGTGTGTGTGTTTATGATTCTGTGTGTGTGTGTGTGTGTGTTTATGATTCTGTGTGTGTGTGTGTGTGTGTGTGATTCTGTGTGTGTTTATGATTCTGTGTGTGTGTGTTTATGATTCTGTGTGTGTGTGTTTATGATTCTGTGTGTGTGTGTTTATGATTCTGTGTGTGTGTGTTTATGATTCGGTGTGTGTGCAGGTATCTGAGCTGCGTACCGAGACAGCGGAGGGTCTGGCCAAACTGATGTATTCCGGCCGGATCTCCAGTGCCAAGCTCCTCTCCCGATTGGTGTTGCTATGGTACAACCCCGTCACTGAGGACGACACCAGACTACGCCACTGCCTCGGAGTGTTCTTCCAGCTGTACGCCCGGGAGAGCAGGTACGACACACCCCTAGATACCCTGACCCCTAGATATACTCTGACCCCTAGATACCCTGACCCCTAGATATACTCTGACCCCTAGATACTCTGGGGATATACTCTGCCCCCTAGATATACTCTGCCCCCTAGATATACTCTGACCCCTAGATATACTCTGACCCCTAGATATACTCTGACCCCTAGATATACTCTGACCCCTAGATACTCTGGGGATATACTCTGACCCCTAGATACTCTGACCCCTAGATACTCTGGGGATATACTCTGACCCCTAGATACTCTGACCCCTAGATACTCTGGGGATATACTCTGACCCCTAGATACTCTGGGGATATACTCTGACCCCTAGATACTCTGACCCCTAGATACTCTGGGGATATACTCTGACCCCTAGATACTCTGACCCCTAGATACTCTGACCCCTAGATACTCTGACCCCTAGATACTCTGACCCCTAGATACTCTGGGGATATACTCTGACCCTTAGATACTCTGGGGGTATACTCTGACCCTTAGATACTCTGGGGATATACTCTGACCCCTAGATACTCTGGGGAGATACTCTGACCCCTAGATACTCTGACCCCTAGATACTCTGGGGATATACTCTGACCCCTAGGGACTCTGACCTCTAGATACTCTGGGGATATACTCTGACCCCTAGATACCCTGGGGAGATACTCTGACCCCTAGATACCCTGGGGATATACTCTGACCCCTAGATACCCTGGGGATATACTCTGACCCCTAGATACTCTGACCCCTAGATACTCTGACCCCTAGATACTCTGACCCCTAGATACTCTGACCCCTAGATACTCTGACCCCTAGATACTCTGACCCCTAGATACTCTGACCCCTAGATACTCTGACCCTTAGATACTCTGGGGATATACTCTGGCCCCTAGATACTCTGGGGATATACTCTGACCCCTAGATACCCTGGGGATATACTCTGACCCCTAGATACCCTGGGGATATACTCTGACCCCTAGATACCCTGGGGATATACTCTGACCCCTAGATACTCTGACCCCTAGATACTCTGACCCCTAGATACTCTGACCCCTAGATACTCTGACCCCTAGATACTCTGACCCCTAGATACTCTGGGGATATACTCTGACCCCTAGATATACTCTGACCCCTAGATACTCTGGGGAGATACTCTGACCCCTAGATACTCTGGGGATATACTCTGACCCCTAGATACTCTGGGGATTTACTCTGACCCCTAGATACTCTGGGGATATACTCTGACCCCTAGATACACTGGGGATATACTCTGACCCCTAGGTACTCTGACCCCTAGATACCCTGGGGATATACTCTGACCTCTAGATACCCTGGGGATATACTCTGACCCCTAGATACCCTGGGGATATACTCTGACCCCTAGATACTCTGACCCCTAGATACTCTGACCCTTAGATACCCTGACCCCTAGATACTCTGACCCCTAGATACTCTGACCCCTAGATACCCTGACCCCTAGATACCCTGACCCCTAGATACTCTGACCCCTAGATACTCTGACCCCTAGATACTCTGACCCCTAGATACTCTGGGGATATACTCTGACCCCTAGATACTCTGGGGGTGTACTCTGACCCCTAGATACTCTGGGGAGATACTCTGACCCCTAGATACTCTGGGGAGATACTCTGACCCCTAGATACTCTGGGGATATACTCTGACCCCTAGATACTCTGGGGATATACTCTGACCCCTAGATACACTGGGGATATACTCTGACCCCTAGGTACTCTGACCCCTAGATACTCTGGGGATATACTCTGACCCCTAGATACTCTGTCCATTAGATACTCTGGGGATATACTCTGACCCCTAGATACTCTGGGGATATACTCTGACCCCTAGATACTCTGGGGATATACTCTGACCCCTAGATACTCTGGGGATATACTCTGACCCCTAGATACTCTGGGGATATACTCTGACCCCTAGATACTCTGGGGATATACTCTGACCCCTAGATACTCTGGGGATATACTCTGACCCCTAGATACTCTGGGGATATACTCTGACCCCTAGATACTCTGGGGATATACTCTGACCCCTAGATACTCTGGGGATATACTCTGACCCCTAGATACTCTGGGGATATACTCTGACCCCTAGATACTCTGACCCCTAGATACTCTGGGGAGATACTCTGACCCCTAGATACTCTGACCCCTAGATACTCTGGGGATATACTCTGACCCCTAGATACTCTGGGGATATACTCTGACCCCTAGATACTCTGGGGATATACTCTGACCCCTAGATACTCTGGGGATATACTCTGACCCCTAGATACTCTGACCCCTAGATACTCTGGGGATATACTCTGACCCCTAGATACTCTGGGGATATACTCTGACCCCTAGATACTCTGGGGATATACTCTGACCCCTAGATACTCTGGGGATATACTCTGACCCCTAGATACTCTGACCCCTAGATACTCTGACCCCTAGATACACTGGGGATATACTCTGACCCCTAGATACACTGGGGATATACTCTGACCCCTAGATACACTGGGGATATACTCTGACCCCTAGATACACTGGGGATATACTCTGACCCCTAGATACTCTGACCCCTAGATACACTGGGGATATACTCTGACCCCTAGATACTCTGGGGATATACTCTGACCCCTAGATACCCTGGGGATATACTCTGACCCCTAGATACTCTGGGGATATACTCTGACCCCTAGATACACTGGGGATATACTCTGACCCCTAGATACTCTGACCCCTAGATACCCTGGGGATATACTCTGACCCCTAGATACACTGGGGATATACTCTGACCCCTAGATACTCTGACCCCTAGATACTCTGACCCCTAGATACTCTGACCCCTAGATACTCTGACCCCTAGATACTCTGACCCCTAGATACTCTGACCTCTAGATACTCTGGGGATATACTCTGACCCTTAGATACTCTGGGGATATACTCTGACCCCTAGATACTCTGGGATATACTCTGACCCCTAGATACTCTGGGGATATACTCTGACCCCTAGATACTCTGACCCCTAGATACTCTGGGGATATACTCTGACCCCTAGATACTCTGGGATATACTCTGACCCCTAGATACTCTGGGGATATACTCTGACCCCTAGATACTCTGGGGATATACTCTGACCCCTAGATACTCTGGGGATATACTCTGACCCCTAGATACTCTGACCCCTAGATACTCTGGGGATATACTCTGACCCCTAGATACTCTGACCCCTAGATACTCTGGGGAGATACTCTGACCCCTAGATACTCTGACCCCTAGATACTCTGACCCCTAGATACTCTGACCCCTAGATACTCTGACCCCTAGATACTCTGACCCCTAGATACCCTGGGGAGATACTCTGACCCCTAGATACTCTGACCCCTAGATACCCTGACCCCTAGATACTCTGACCCCTAGATACTCTGACCCCTAGATACTCTGACCCCTAGATACTCTGACCCCTAGATACTCTGACCCCTAGATACTCTGGGGAGCTACTCTGACCCCTAGATACTCTGGGGAGATACTCTGACCCCTAGATACTCTGACCCCTAGATACTCTGACCCCTAGATACTCTGACCCCTAGATACTCTGACCCCTAGATACTCTGACCCCTAGATACCCTGGGGAGATACTCTGACCCCTAGATACTCTGACCCCTAGATACTCTGACCCCTAGATACTCTGACCCCTAGATACTCTGACCCCTAGATACTCTGACCCCTAGATACTCTGACCCCTAGATACTCTGACCCCTAGATACTCTGACCCCTAGATACTCTGACCCCTAGATACTCTGACCCCTAGATACTCTGACCCCTAGATACTCTGTATATACAGCACCAGTCAAACGTTCCAGGGTTCCTCATTCCAGAGTTTAATTATTATTATTTTACTATTTTCTACATTGTAGAATAACAGTGAAGACATCAAAACTATGAAATAACACATATGGAATCATGTAGTAACCAAACAAGTGTTTAACAAATTAAAATATATTTTAGATTCTTCAAAGTAGCCACCCTTTGCCTTGATGAGACCTTTGCACCCGCTTGGCATTCTCTCAACCAGCTTCACCTGGAATGCTTTTCCAACCTTCTTGAAGGAGTTCCCACATATGCTGAGCACTTGTTGGCTGTTTTTCCTTCACTCTGCGGTCCAACTCATCCCAAAACATCTCAATTGGGTGATTGTGGAGGCCAGGTCATCTGATGCAGCACTCCATCACTCTCCTTCTTGGTCAAATGGCCCTTACACAGCCTGGAGGTGTGTTGGGTCATTGTCCTGTTGAAAAACAGAGGATAGTCCCATTAAGCGCAAACCAGAAGTCTGCCTTGAATTCTAAATATATAATTGACAGTGTCACAGGCAAAGCACCCCCACATCATCACACCTCCTCCTCCATGCTTCGCGGTGGGAACCACACATGCTGAGGTCATCCGTTCACCTACTCTGTGTCTCACAAACATCGCAGATTTGGACTCATCAGACCAAAGGACAGATTTCCACCAGAAGCATTTATTTGGGCTGCAATCTGAGGCTGGTAACACTAATGAACTCATCCTCTGCAGCAGAGGTAACTCTGGGTCTTCCTTTCCTGTGGCGGTCCTCATGAGAGACAGTTTCACCACAGTGCTTGATGGTTGTTGCGACTGAACTTCATGTTTGACTGACCTTCATGTCTTAAAGTAATGATGGACTGTCGTTTCTCTTTGCTTATTTGAGCTGTTCTTGCCATAATATGGACTTGGTATTTTACCAAATAGGGTTATCTTCTGTATACCACCCCTACCTTGTCACAACACAACTGATTGGCTCAAAAGCATTAAGAAGGAAAGAAATTCCACAAATGAACTTTTAACAAGGCACAGCTGTTAATTGAAATGCATTCCAGATGACTACCTCATGAAGCTGGTTGAGAGAATGCCAAGAGTGTGCAAAGCTGTCATCAAGGCAAAGGGTGGCTACTTTGAAGAATCTCAAATATATTTTGATTTGTTTAACACTGTTTTGGTTACTACATGATTCCATATTTACGTGTTTACTGACTGTGTGTTCAGGGCCCAGCAGGAGGGTGTTTACTGACTGTGTGTTTACTGACTGTGACTGTGTGTGTTCAGGGCCCACCAGGAGTGTGTTTACTGACTGTGTGTGTTCAGGGCCCACCAGGAGTGTGTTTACTGACTGTGTGTGTTCAGGGCCCACCAGGAGTGTGTTTACTGACTGTGTGTGTTCAGGGCCCACCAGGAGTGTGTTTACTGACTGTGTGTGTTCAGGGCCCACCAGGAGTGTGTTTACTGACTGTGTGTGTTCAGGGCCCACCAGGAGTGTGTTTACTGACTGTGTGTGTTCAGGGCCCACCAGGAGTGTGTTTACTGACTGTGTGTGTTCAGGGCCCACCAGGAGTGTGTTTACTGACTGTGTGTTTACTGAATGTGTGTGTTCAGGGCCCACCAGGAGTGTGTTTACTGACTGTGTGTGTTCAGGGCCCACCAGGAGTGTGTTTACTGACTGTGTGTGTTCAGGGCCCACCAGGAGTGTGTTTACTGACTGTGTGTTCAGGGCCCACCAGGAGTGTGTTTACTGACTGTGTGTTCAGGGCCCACCAGGAGTGTGTTTACTGACTGTGTGTTTCACTGACTGTGTGTTTACTAACTGTGTGTGTTCAGGGCCCACCAGGAGTGTGTTTACTGACTGTGTGTTCAGGGCCTACCAGGAGTGTGTTTACTGACTGTGTGTTCAGGGCCCACCAGGAGTGTGTTTACTGACTGTGTGTGTTCAGGGCCCACCAGGAGTGTGTTTACTGACTGTGTGTTTACTGACTGTGTGTGTTCAGGGCCCACCAGGAGTGTGTTTACTGACTGTGTGTGTTCAGGGCCCACCAGGAGTGTGTTTACTGACTGTGTGTGTTCAGGGCCCACCAGGAGTGTGTTTACTCACTGTGTGTGTTCAGGGCCCACCAGCAGTGTGTTTACTGACTGTGTGTGTTCAGGGCCCACCAGGAGTGTGTTTACTGACTGTGTGTGTTCAGGGCCCACCAGGAGTGTGTTTACTGACTGTGTGTGTTCAGGGCCCACCAGGAGTGTGTTTACTGACTGTGTGTGTTCAGGGCCCACCAGGAGTGTGTAGAGGAGTGCTTCCTGCCCACCCTCCAGACCCTGCTGAATGCCCCGGCTACGTCTCCATTGGCCGAGGTGGACGTCACCAACGTAGCGGAGCTGCTGGTGGAGCTGACACGGCCCAGCTCTCTCATAAAGCCTGGAGACCCACGGGTAATATTTAATATATATATATATATATATATATATATATATATATATATATATATATAATAGTGATGGGGGGGGGGGGGTCCATAGATATACAGACCTCTAACACACAGGTAATATTTAATATAACCTCTATATAATAGTGATGGGGGGTCCATAGATATACAGACCTCTAACACACAGGTAATATTTAATATAACCTCTATATAATAGTGATGGGGGGGGGGGTCCATAGATATACAGACCTCTAACACACAGGTAATATTTAATATAACCTCTATATAATAGTGATGGGGGGTCCATAGATATACAGACCTCTAACACACAGGTATATTTAATATAACCTCTATATAATAGTGATGGGGGGGGTCCATAGATATACAGACCTCTAACACACAGGTAATGTTTAATATAACCTCTATATAACAGTGATGGGGGGGTCCATAGATATACAGACCTCTAACACACAGGTAATATTTAATATAACCTCTATATAACAGTGATGGGGGGTCCATAGATATACAGACCTCTAACACACAGGTAATATTTAATATAACCTCTATATAACAGTGATGGGGGGTCCATAGATATACAGACCTCTAACACACAGGTAATATTTAATATAACCTCTATATAATAGTGATGGGGGGGTCCATAGATATACAGACCTCTAACACACAGGTAATATTTAATATAACCTCTATATAATAGTGATGGGGGGGGGGGTCCATAGATATACAGACCTCTAACAACACAGGTAATATTTAATATAACCTCTATATAATAGTGATGGGGGGGGGTCCATAGATATACAGACCTCTAACACACAGGTAATATTTAATATAACCTCTATATAATAGTGATGGGGGGGTCCATAGATATACAGACCTCTAACACACAGGTAATATTTAATATAACCTCTATATAATAGTGATGGGGGGTCCATAGATATACAGACCTCTAACACACAGGTAATATTTAATATAACCTCTATATAATAGTGATGGGGGGGTGCATAGATATACAGACCTCTATATAATAGTGATGGGGGGGTCCATAGATATACAGACCTCTAACACACAGGTAATATTTAATATAACCTCTATATAATAGTGATGGGGGGGGGTCCATAGATATACAGACCTCTAACACACAGGTAATATTTAATATAACCTCTATATAATAGTGATGGGGGGGGGGGGTCCATAGATATACAGACCTCTATATAATAGTGATGGGGGTCCATAGATATACAGACCTCTAACACACAGGTAATATTTAATATAACCTCTATATAATAGTGATGGGGGGTCCATAGATATACAGACCTCTAACACACAGGTAATATTTAATATAACCTCTATATAATAGTGATGGGGGTCCATAGATATACAGACCTCTAACACACAGGTAATATTTAATATAACCTCTATATAATAGTGATGGGGGGGTCCATAGATATACAGACCTCTAACACACAGGTAATATTTAATATAACCTCTATATAATAGTGATGGGGGGGGGGGGGGTCCATAGATATACAGACCTCTAACACACAGGTAATATTTAATATAACCTCTATATAATAGTGATGGGGGGGGTCCATAGATATACAGACCTCTAACACACAGGTAATATTTAATATAACCTCTATATAATAGTGATGGGGGTCCATAGATATGCAGACCTCTAACACACAGGTAATATTTAATATAACCTCTATATAATAGTGATGGGGGGGGGGGGTCCATAGATATACAGACCTCTAACACACAGGTAATATTTAATATAACCTCTATATAATAGTGATGGGGGGTGTCTATAGATATACAGACCTCTAACACACAGGTAATATTTAATATAACCTCTATATAATAGTGATGGGGGGGGGGGGTCCATAGATATACAGACCTCTAACACACAGGTAATATTTAATATAACCTCTATATAATAGTGATGGGGGGGGGGTCCATAGATATACAGACCTCTAACACACAGGTAATATTTAATATAACCTCTATATAATAGTGATGGGGGGTCCATAGATATACAGACCTCTAACACACAGGTAATATTTAATATAACCTCTATATAATAGTGATGGGGGGGGTGGGGTCCATAGATATACAGACCTCTAACACACAGGTAATATTTAATATAACCTCTATATAATAGTGATGGGGGGGGGGTCCATAGATAGACAGACCTCTAACACACAGGTAATATTTAATATAACCTCTATATAATAGTGATGGGGGGGGGGTCCATAGATAGACAGACCTCTAACACACAGGTAATATTTAATATAACCTCTATATAATAGTGATGGGGGGTGTCTATAGATATACAGACCTCTAACACACAGGTAATATTTAATATAACCTCTATATAATAGTGATGGGGGGGGGGGTCCATAGATAGACAGACCTCTAACACACAGGTAATATTTAATATAACCTCTATATAATAGTGATGGGGGGGTCTATAGATATACAGACCTCTAACACACAGGTAATATTTAATATAACCTCTATATAATAGTGATGGGGGGGGGGGTCCATAGATATACAGACCTCTAACACACAGGTAATATTTAATATAACCTCTATATAATAGTGATGGGGGGGTCCATAGATATACAGACCTCTAACACACAGGTAATATTTAATATAACCTCTATATAATAGTGATGGGGGGGGGGGTCCATAGATATACAGACCTCGAACACACAGGTAATATTTAATATAACCTCTATATAATAGTGATGGGGGGTCCATAGATATACAGACCTCTAACACACAGGTAATATTTAATATAACCTCTATATAATAGTGATGGGGGGGGGGTCCATAGATATACAGACCTCTAACACACAGGTAATATTTAATATAACCTCTATATAATAGTGATGGGGGGTCCATAGATATACAGACCTCTAACACACAGGTAATATTTAATATAACCTCTATATAATAGTGATGGGGGGGGGGGTCCATAGATATACAGACCTCTAACACACAGGTAATATTTAATATAACCTCTATATAATAGTGATGGGGGGGTCCATAGATATACAGACCTCTAACACACAGGTAATATTTAATATAACCTCTATATAATACTGATGGGGGGGTCCATAGATATACAGACCTCTAACACACAGGTAATATTTAATATAACCTCTATATAATAGTGATGGGGGGTCCATAGATATACAGACCTCTAACACACAGGTAATATTTAATATAACCTCTATATAATAGTGATGGGGGGGGGTCCATAGATATACAGACCTCTAACACACAGGTAATATTTAATATAACCTCTATATAATAGTGATGGGGGGGGGGGTCCATAGATATACAGACCTCTAACACACAGGTAATATTTAATATAACCTCTATATAATAGTGATTGGGGGGGGGGTCCATAGATATACAGACCTCTAACACACAGGTAATATTTAATATAACCTCTATATAATAGTGATGGGGGGGGGGTCCATAGATATACAGACCTCTAACACACAGGTAATATTTAATATAACCTCTATATAATAGTGATGGGGGGGTCCATAGATATACAGACCTCTAACACACAGGTAATATTTAATATAACCTCTATATAATAGTGATGGGGGGGGGGTCCATAGATATACAGACCTCTAACACACAGGTAATATTTAATATAACCTCTATATAATAGTGATGGGGGGGGGGGTCCATAGATATACAGACCTCTAACACACAGGTAATATTTAATATAACCTCTATATAATAGTGATGGGGGGTCCATAGATATACAGACCTCTAACACACAGGTAATATTTAATATAACCTCTATATAATAGTGATGGGGGGGGGGGTCCATAGATATACAGACCTCTAACACACAGGTAATATTTAATATAACCTCTATATAATAGTGATGGGGGGGGGGTCCATAGATATACAGACCTCTAACACACAGGTAATATTTAATATAACCTCTATATAATAGTGATGGGGGGGGGGTCCATAGATATACAGACCTCTAACACACAGGTAATGTTTAATATAACCTCTATATAATAGTGATGGGGGGGTGGGGGTCCATAGATATGCAGACCTCTAACACACAGGTAATATTTAATATAACCTCTATATAATAGTGATGGGGGGTCCATAGATATACAGACCTCTAACACACAGGTAATATTTAATATAACCTCTATATAATAGTGATGGGGGGGTCCATAGATATACAGACCTCTAACACACAGGTAATATTTAATATAACCTCTATATAATAGTGATGGGGGTCCATAGATATACAGACCTCTAACACACAGGTAATATTTAATATAACCTCTATATAATAGTGATGGGGGGGGGGGTCCATAGATATACAGACCTCTAACACACAGGTAATATTTAATATAACCTCTATATAATAGTGATGGGGGGGTCCATAGATATACAGACCTCTAACACACAGGTAATATTTAATATAACCTCTATATAATAGTGATGGGGGGTCTATAGATATACAGACCTCTAACACACAGGTAATATTTAATATAACCTCTATATAATAGTGATGGGGGGTGGGGGGTCCATAGATATACAGACCTCTAACACACAGGTAATATTTAATATAACCTCTATATAATAGTGATGGGGGGGGGGGTCCATAGATATACAGACCTCTAACACACAGGTAATATTTAATATAACCTCTATATAATAGTGATGGGGGGGGGGTCCATAGATAGACAGACCTCTAACACACAGGTAATATTTAATATAACCTCTATATAATAGTGATGGGGGGTGTCCATAGATATACAGACCTCTAACACACAGGTAATATTTAATATAACCTCTATATAATAGTGATGGGGGGGGGGGGGGTCCATAGATATACAGACCTCTAACACACAGGTAATATTTAATATAACCTCTATATAATAGTGATGGGGGGGTCCATAGATATACAGACCTCTAACACACAGGTAATATTTAATATAACCTCTATATAATAGTGATGGGGGGGGGGGGTCCATAGATATACAGACCTCTAACACACAGGTAATATTTAATATAACCTCTATATAATAGTGATGGGGGGGGGTCCATAGATATACAGACCTCTAACACACAGGTAATATTTAATATAACCTCTATATAATAGTGATGGGGGGGGGTCCATAGATATACAGACCTCTAACACACAGGTAATATTTAATATAACCTCTATATAATAGTGATGGGGGGTCCATAGATATACAGACCTCTAACACACAGGTAATATTTAATATAACCTCTATATAATAGTGATGGGGGGGGGGGTCCATAGATATACAGACCTCTAACACACAGGTAATATTTAATATAACCTCTATATAATAGTGATGGGGGGGTCCATAGATATACAGACCTCCATAGATATACAGACCTCTAACACACAGGTAATATTTAATATAACCTCTATATAATAGTGATGGGGGGGGGTCCATAGATATACAGACCTCTAACACACAGGTAATATTTAATATAACCTCTATATAATAGTGATGGGGGGGTCCATAGATATACAGACCTCTAACACACAGGTAATATTTAATATAACCTCTATATAATACTGATGGGGGGTCCATAGATATACAGACCTCTAACACACAGGTAATATTTAATATAACCTCTATATAATAGTGATGGGGGTCCATAGATATACAGACCTCTAACACACAGGTAATATTTAATATAACCTCTATATAATAGTGATGGGGGGGGGGGTCCATAGATATACAGACCTCTAACACACAGGTAATATTTAATATAACCTCTATATAATAGTGATGGGGGGGGGGGGTCCATAGATATACAGACCTCTAACACACAGGTAATATTTAATATAACCTCTATATAATAGTGATGGGGGGGGGTCCATAGATATACAGACCTCTAACACACAGGTAATATTTAATATAACCTCTATATAATAGTGATGGGGGGGTCCATAGATATACAGACCTCTAACACACAGGTAATATTTAATATAACCTCTATATAATAGTGATGGGGGGGGGGTCCATAGATATACAGACCTCTAACACACAGGTAATATTTAATATAACCTCTATATAATAGTGATGGGGGGGGGGGGTCCATAGATATACAGACCTCTAACACACAGGTAATATTTAATATAACCTCTATATAATAGTGATGGGGGGGTCCATAGATATACAGACCTCTAACACACAGGTAATATTTAATATAACCTCTATATAATAGTGATGGGGGGGGGGGGGTCCATAGATATACAGACCTCTAACACACAGGTAATATTTAATATAACCTCTATATAATAGTGATGGGGGGGTCCATAGATATACAGACCTCTAACACACAGGTAATATTTAATATAACCTCTATATAATAGTGATGGGGGTCCATAGATATACAGACCTCTAACACACAGGTAATATTTAATATAACCTCTATATAATAGTGATGGGGGGGGGTCCATAGATATACAGACCTCTAACACACAGGTAATATTTAATATAACCTCTATATAATAGTGATGGGGGGTGGGGGTCCATAGATATGCAGACCTCTAACACACAGGTAATATTTAATATAACCTCTATATAATAGTGATGGGGGGGGGTCCATAGATATACAGACCTCTAACACACAGGTAATATTTAATATAACCTCTATATAATAGTGATGGGGGGGGGGTCCATAGATATACAGACCTCTAACACACAGGTAATATTTAATATAACCTCTATATAATAGTGATGGGGGGTCTATAGATATACAGACCTCTAACACACAGGTAATATTTAATATAACCTCTATATAATAGTGATGGGGGGGGGGTCCATAGATATACAGACCTCTAACACACAGGTAATATTTAATATAACCTCTATATAATAGTGATGGGGGGGTCCATAGATATACAGACCTCTAACACACAGGTAATATTTAATATAACCTCTATATAATAGTGATGGGGGGTCCATAGATATACAGACCTCTAACACACAGGTAATGTTTAATATAACCTCTATATAATAGTGATGGGGGGTGGGGGGTCCATAGATATACAGACCTCTAACACACAGGTAATATTTAATATAACCTCTATATAATAGTGATGGGGGTCCATAGATATACAGACCTCTAACACACAGGTAATATTTAATATAACCTCTATATAATATGGTAGAGCATGGCGCTTGTAACGCCAGGGTAGTGGGTTCGATCCCCGGGACCACCCATACGTAGAATGTATGCACATGACTGTAAGTCGCTTTGGATAAAAGCGTCTGCTAAATGGCATATATTTATTTATTTATATTATATAATAGTGATGGGGGGTCCATAGATATACAGACCTCTAACACACAGGTAATATTTAATATAACCTCTATATAATAGTGATGGGGGGGGTCCATAGATATACAGACCTCTAACACACAGGTAATGTTTAATATAACCTCTATATAATAGTGATGGGGGGGGGGGTCCATAGATATACAGACCTCTAACACACAGGTAATATTTAATATAACCTCTATATAATAGTGATGGGGGGGGTCCATAGATATACAGACCTCTAACACACAGGTAATATTTAATATAACCTCTATATAATAGTGATGGGGGTCCATAGATATACAGACCTCTAACACACAGGTAATATTTAATATAACCTCTATATAATAGTGATGGGGGGGGTCCATAGATATACAGACCTCTAACACACAGGTAATATTTAATATAACCTCTATATAATAGTGATGGGGGGGTCCATAGATATACAGACCTCTAACACACAGGTAATATTTAATATAACCTCTATATAATAGTGATGGGGGGGGGGGTGCATATCACAATATTATTTTGGTCCATTATATCAATACTATCAATAGATTTTGTAAAAAATAAAAAATAATGCTAATTTTTGTAGCGCTATTTCAATAAAATCACAATACATGTAGAATCACAATACACGTAGAATCACAATACATGTAGAATCACAATACACGTAGAATCACAATACACGTAGAATCACAATACATGTAGAATCACAATACATGTAGAATCACAATACACGTAGAATCACAATACACGTAGAATCACAATACATGTAGAATCACAATACACGTAGAATCACAATACATGTAGAACCACAATACACGTAGAATCATGAGAATCACAATACACGTAGAATCATGAGAATCACAATACACGTAGAATCACAATACACGTAGAATCACAATACACGTAGAATCACAATACACGTAGAATCATGAGAATCACTATACATGTAGAATCACAATAAACATAGAATCATGAGAATCACAATACATGTAGAATCACAATACACGTAGAATCACAATACACGTAGAATCACAATACACGTAGAATCACAATACACGTAGAATCACAATACATGTAGAATCATGAGAATCACAATACACGTGGAATCACAATACACTGAATCACAATACACGTAGAATCACAATACACGTAGAATCACAATACATGTAGAATCACAATACACGTGAGAATCACAATACATGTAGAATCACAATACATGTAGAATCACAATACACGTAGAATCACAATACACGTAGAATCACAATACACGTAGAATCACAATACACGTAGAATCACAATACATGTAGAATCACAATACATGTAGAACCACAATACATGTAGAATCATGAGATTCACAATACACGTAGAATCACAATACACGTAGAATCATGAGAACCACAATACATGTAGAATCATGAGATTCACAATACACGTAGAATCACAATAAACGTAGAATCATGAGAATCACAATACATGTAGAATCACAATACATGTAGAATCACAATACACGTAGAATCACAATACATGTAGAATCACAATACACGTAGAATCACAATACACGTAGAATCACAATACATGTAGAACCACAATACACGTAGAATCACAATACATGTAGAATCATGAGAATCACAATACACGTAGAATCACAATACATGTAGAACCACAATACACGTAGAATCACAATACATGTAGAACCACAATACATGTAGAATCACAATACATGTAGAATCATGAGAATCACAATACACGTAGAATCACAATACACGTAGAATCACAATACACGTAGAATCATGAGAATCACTATACATGTAGAATCACAATAAACGTAGAATCATGAGAATCACAATACACGTAGAATCACAATACACGTAGAATCACAATACACGTAGAATCACAATACACGTAGAATCACAATACACGTAGAATCACAATACATGTAGAACCACAATACATGTAGAATCACAATACATGTAGAATCATGAGAATCACAATACACGTAGAATCACAATACATGTAGAATCACAATACACGTAGAATCACAATACACGTAGAATCACAATACACGTAGAATCATGAGAATCACAATACACGTAGAATCACAATACACGTAGAATCATGAGAATCACAATACACGTAGAATCACAATACATGTAGAATCACAATACACGTAGAATCACAATACACGTAGAATCACAATACACGTAGAATCACAATACATGTAGAATCATGAGATTCACAATACACGTAGAATCACAATACACGTAGAATCACAATACACGTAGAATCATGAGAATCACAATACATGTAGAATCACAATAAACGTAGAATCATGAGAATCACAATACATGTAGAATCACAATACATGTAGAATCACAATACACGTAGAATCACAATACATGTAGAATCACAATACACGTAGAATCACAATACACGTAGAATCACAATACATGTAGAATCACAATACACGTAGAATCACAATACATGTAGAATCACAATACACGTAGAATCACAATACACGTAGAATCACAATACATGTAGAACCACAATACATGTAGAATCACAATACATGTAGAATCATGAGAATCACAATACACGTAGAATCACAATACATGTAGAATCATGAGAATCACAATACACGTAGAATCACAATGCATGTAGAACCACAATACACGTAGAATCACAATACATGTAGAACCACAATACATGTAGAATCACAATACATGTAGAATCATGAGAATCACAATACACGTAGAATCACAATACACGTAGAATCACAATTCATGTAGAATCACAATACACGTAGAATCACAATACACGTAGAATCATGAGAATCACAATACACGTAGAATCATGAGAATCACAATACACGTAGAATCATGAGAATCACAATACACGTAGAATCACAATACACGTAGAATCACAATACACGTAGAATCACAATACACGTAGAATCACAATACACGTAGAATCACAATACATGTAGAATCACAATACATTAATTACTGGTCTCATCACTCTGTCTGAAGTGTCTGGAGGCTAAACGTGTGTGTGTGTGTGTGTGTGTGTGTGTGTGTGTGTGTGTGTGTGTGTGTGTGTGTGTGTGTGTGTGTGTGTGTGTGTGTGTGTGTGTGTGTGTGTGTGTGTGTGTGTGTGTGTGCTCAGGAGGTGTGTTACATGACCACCTGGCAGTGACCCTGTGTGGTGAGATGCTGAAGGACCCGTCAGCTCCCGAAGTCCCCTGTTACCAAAGTCCTGAACAGTCTGGAGCTCAGTGCTGATGGCAACACAACTAGAGACCTGGTGACCCTGTTACAACAAGTTACACAGGTACAGTACTGACAACACCACCTGGTGACCCAGTTACAACACCTGGTGACCCTGTTACAACACCTGGTGACCCTGTTACAACACAACACCTGGTGACCCTGTTACAACACCTGGTGACCCTGTTACAACACCTGGTGACCCTGTTACAACACCTGGTGACCCTGTTACAACACCTGGTGACCCTGTTACAACACCTGGTGACCCTGTTACAACACCTGGTGACCCTGTTACAACACCTGGTGACCCTGTTACAACACCTGGTGACCCTGGTACAACACCTGGTGACCCTGTTACAACACCTGGTGACCCTGGTACAACACCACACCTGGTGACCCTGTTACAACACCTGGTGACCCTGTTACAACACCTGGTGACCCTGTTACAACACCTGGTGACCCTGTTACAACAAGTTACACAGGTACAGTACTGACAACAACACCTGGTGACCCTGTTACAACACCTGGTGACCCTGTTACAACAAGTTACACAGGTACAGTACTGACAACACCTGGTGACCCTGTTACAACACCTGGTGACCCTGTTACAACAAGTTACACAGGTACAGTACTGACAACAACACCTGGTGACTCTGTTACAACACCTGGTGACCCTGTTACAACACCTGGTGACCCTGTTACAACACAACACCTGGTGACCCTGTTACAACACCTGGTGACCCTGTTACAACACCTGGTGACCCTGTTACAACACCTGGTGACCCTGTTACAACACCTGGTGACCCTGTTACAACACCTGGTGACCCTGTTACAACACCTGGTGACCCTGTTACAACACCTGGTGACCCTGTTACAACACCTGGTGACCCTGTTACAACACCTGGTGACCCTGTTACAACACCTGGTGACCCTGTTACAACACCTGGTGACCCTGTTACAACACCTGGTGACCCTGTTACAACACCTGGTGACCCTGTTACAACACCTGGTGACCCTGTTACAACACCTGGTGACCCTGTTACAACACCTGGTGACCCTGTTACAACACCTGGTGACCCTGTTACAACACCTGGTGACCCTGTTACAACACCTGGTGACCCTGTTACAACACCTGGTGACCCTGTTACAACACCTGGTGACCCTGTTACAACACCTGGTGACCCTGTTACACCACCTGGTGACCCTGTTACAACACCTGGTGAACCTGTTACAACACCTGGTGACCCTGTTACAACACCACACCTGGTGACCCTGTTACAACACCTGGTGACCCTGTTACAGCACCTGGTGACCCTGTTACAACACCTGGTGACCCTGTTACAACACAACACCTGGTGACCCTGTTACAACACCTGGTGACCCTGTTACAACACCTGGTGACCCTGTTACAACACCTGGTGACCCTGTTACAACACCTGGTGACCCTGGTACAACACCTGGTGACCCTGTTACAAAACCTGGTGACCCTGTTACAACACCTGGTGACCCTGTTACAACACCTGGTGACCCTGTTACAACACCTGGTGACCCTGTTACAACAAGTTACACAGGTACAGTACTGACAACAACACCTGGTGACCCTGTTACAACACCTGGTGACCCTGTTACAACACCTGGTGACCCTGTTACAACACCTGGTGACCCTGTTACAACACCTGGTGACCCTGGTACAACACCTGGTGACCCTGTTACAACACCTGGTGACCCTGTTACAACACCTGGTGACCCTGTTACAACACCTGGTGACCCTGTTACAACACCTGGTGACCCTGTTACAACACCTGGTGACCCTGTTACAACACCACACCTGGTGACCCTGTTACAACACCTGGTGACCCTGGTACAACACCTGGTGACCCTGGTACAACACCTGGTGACCCTGTTACAACACCACACCTGGTGACCCTGTTACAACACCTGGTGACCCTGTTACAACACAACACCTGGTGACCCTGTTACAACACCTGGTGACCCTGTTACAACACAACACCTGGTGACCCTGTTACAACACAACACCTGGTGACCCTGTTACAACACCTGGTGACCCTGGTACAACACCTGGTGACCCTGTTACAACACCTGGTGACCCTGTTACAACAAGTTACACAGGTACAGTACTGACAACAACACCTGGTGACCCTGTTACAACACCTGGTGACCCTGTTACAACACCTGGTGACCCTGTTACAACACCTGGTGACCCTGTTACAACACCTGGTGACCCTGTTACAACACCTGGTGACCCTGTTACAACACCTGGTGACCCTGTTACAACACCTGGTGACCCTGTTACAACACAACACCTGGTGACCCTGTTACAACACAACACCTGGTGACCCTGTTACAACACCTGGTGACCCTGTTACAACACCTGGTGACCCTGTTACAACACCTGGTGACCCTGTTACAACACAACACCTGGTGACCCTGGTACAACACCTGGTGACCCTGTTACAACACAACACCTGCTGACCCTGTTACAACACCTGGTGACCCTGTTACAACACCTGGTGACCCTGTTACAACACCTGGTGACCCTGTTACAACACCTGGTGACCCTGTTACAACACAACACCTGGTGACCCTGGTACAACACCTGGTGACCCTGTTACAACACCTGGTGACCCTGTTACAACACCTGGTGACCCTGTTACAACACCTGGTGACCCTGTTACAACACCTGGTGACCCTGTTACAACACCTGGTGACCCTGTTACAACAAGTTACACAGGTACAGTACTGACAACAACACCTGGTGACCCTGTTACAACACCTGGTGACCCTGTTACAACACAACACCTGGTGACCCTGTTACAACACCTGGTGACCCTGTTACAACACCTGGTGACCCTGTTACAACACCTGGTGACCCTGTTACAACACAACACCTGGTGACCCTGGTACAACACCTGGTGACCCTGTTACAACACCTGGTGACCCTGTTACAACACCTGGTGACCCTGTTACAACACCTGGTGACCCTGTTACAACACCTGGTGACCCTGTTACAACACCTGGTGACCCTGTTACAACACCTGGTGACCCTGTTACAACAAGTTACACAGGTACAGTACTGACAACAACACCTGGTGACCCTGTTACAACACCTGGTGACCCTGTTACAACACCTGGTGACCCTGTTACAACACCTGGTGACCCAGTTACAACACCTGGTGACCCTGTTACAACACAACACCTGGTGACCCTGTTACAACACCTGGTGACCCTGGTACAACACCTGGTGACCCTGTTACAACACCTGGTGACCCTGTTACAACACCTGGTGACCCTGTTACAACACCTGGTGACCCTGTTACAACACCTGGTGACCCTGGTACAACACAACACCTGGTGACACCAAACTAACTCATGTCTGTGTAGGAGGTGAAGGATCGTATCGCTCTGCGTGCTGTGGAGAAGCTGATTGGACAACTGCAGAACTCCAACAACCAACCAGATCTCAGCACTACGACACTACAGCCTGTAGATGTCAACACTGAGGGTAAAGAGAGAGGAGACTACTACTGAGGGTAGAGAGAGAGGAGACTACTACTGAGGGTAGAGAGAGAGGAGACTACTACTGAGGGTAGAGAGAGAGAGGAGACTACTACTGAGGGTAGAGAGAGAGAGAGGAGACTACTACTGAGGGTAGAGAGAGAGAGACTACTACTGAGGGTAGAGAGGAGAGACTACTACTGAGGAGTAGAGAGAGGGTAAAGAGAGGAGACTACTACTGAGGGTAGAGAGAGAGAGGAGACTACTACTGAGGGTAGAGAGAGAGAGGAGACTACTACTGAGGGTAGAGAGAGAGAGGAGACTACTACTGAGGGTAGAGAGAGAGAGGAGACTACTACTGAGGGTAGAGAGAGAGAGACTACTACTGAGGGCAGAGAGAGGGAGACTACTACTGAGGGTAGAGAGAGAGAGGAGACTACTACTGAGGGTAGAGAGAGAGAGAGACTACTACTGAGGGTAGAGAGAGAGGAGACTACTACTGAGGGTAGAGAGAGAGGAGACTACTACTGAGGGTAGAGAGAGAGGAGACTACTACTGAGGGTAGAGAGAGAGAGGAGACTACTACTGAGGGTAGAGAGAGAGAGGAGACTACTACTGAGGGTAGAGAGAGAGGAGACTACTACTGAGGGTAGAGAGAGAGAGAGACTACTACTGAGGGTAGAGAGAGAGGAGACTACTACTGAGGGTAGAGAGAGGAGACTACTACTGAGGGTAGAGAGAGAGGAGACTACTACTGAGGGTAGAGAGAGAGGAGACTACTACTGAGGGTAGAGAGAGAGGAGACTACTACTGAGGGTAGAGAGAGAGAGGAGACTACTACTGAGGGTAGAGAGAGAGAGGAGACTACTACTGAGGGTAGAGAGAGGAGACTACTACTGAGGGTAGAGAGAGAGAGGAGACTACTACTGACTGAGAGAGGAGACTACTACTGAGGGTAGAGAGAGAGGAGACTACTACTGAGGGTAGAGAGACTACTGAGGGTAGAGAGAGGAGACTACTACTGAGGGTAGAGAGAGAGGAGACTACTACTGAGGGTAGAGAGAGAGGAGACTACTGAGGGTAGAGAGAGGAGAGACTACTACTGAGGGTAGAGAGAGAGAGGAGACTACTACTGAGGGTAGAGAGAGGAGACTACTACTGAGGGTAGAGAGAGGAGACTACTACTGAGGGTAGAGAGAGAGGACTACTACTGAGGGTAGAGAGAGGAGACTACTACTGAGGGTAGAGAGAGAGACTACTGAGGGTAGAGAGAGGGAGACTACTACTGAGGGTAGAGAGAGAGAGACTACTGAGGGTAGAGAGAGAGAGACTACTACTGAGGGTAGAGAGAGAGAGGAGACTACTACTGAGAGAGAGAGAGGAGACTACTACTGAGGGTAGAGAGAGGGAGACTACTACTGAGGGTAGAGAGAGAGAGACTACTGAGGGTAGAGAGAGGAGACTACTACTGAGGGTAGAGAGAGAGAGACTACTACTGAGGGTAGAGAGAGAGGATACTACTACTGAGGGTAGAGAGAGAGGGAGACTACTACTGAGGGTAGAGAGAGAGGAGACTACTACTGAGGGTAGAGAGAGGAGACTACTACTGAGGGTAGAGAGAGAGACTACTACTGAGGGTAGAGAGAGAGGAGACTACTACTGAGGGTAGAGAGAGAGGAGACTACTACTGAGGGTAGAGAGAGAGGAGACTACTACTGAGGGTAGAGAGAGAGGGAGACTACTACTGAGGGTAGAGAGAGAGAGACTACTACTGAGGGTAGAGAGAGAGAGGAGACTACTACTGAGGGTAGAGAGAGAGAGACTACTACTGAGGGTAGAGAGAGGAGACTACTACTGAGGGTAGAGAGAGAGGAGACTACTACTGAGGGTAGAGAGAGAGGAGACTACTACTGAGGGTAGAGAGAGAGGAGACTACTACTGAGGGTAGAGAGAGAGGAGACTACTACTGAGGGTAGAGAGAGAGGAGACTACTACTGAGGGTAGAGAGAGGAGAGACTACTACTGAGGGTAGAGAGAGGAGAGACTACTACTGAGGGTAGAGAGAGGAGAGACTACTACTGAGGGTAGAGAGAGGAGAGACTACTACTGAGGGTAGAGAGAGAGGAGACTACTACTGAGGGTAGAGAGAGAGGAGAGTCTACTACTGAGGGTAGAGAGAGGAGAGACTACTACTGAGGGTAGAGAGAGGAGAGACTACTACTGAGGATAGAGAGAGGAGAGACTACTACTGAGGATAGAGAGGAGAGACTACTACTGAGGGTAGAGAGAGGAGAGACTACTACTGAGGGTAGTGGGTCATGTTACTGTTAGACTGAATCAGATGACATGGAGAGAGAGAGGTGTAACTCCTAAGTCTTCATCTCTACAGAGGCTGCCGACCAGGACCTGGACCA
This sequence comes from Oncorhynchus gorbuscha, assembly GCF_021184085.1. NCBI lineage: Eukaryota > Metazoa > Chordata > Actinopteri > Salmoniformes > Salmonidae > Oncorhynchus > Oncorhynchus gorbuscha. Next base: position 653,827 of record NW_025745234.1, on the reverse strand, counting down.
GTCTGCCAAGAGGCCCAGGAGAGGTATCACTCAGTCTTACACACTTCCTGCTAACCTCTGACACGGTTGAGCACCACTAACAGTTGATCGTGTGTGTGTGTGTGTGTGTGTGTGTGTGTGTGTGTGTGTGTGTGTGTGTGTGTGTGTGTGTGTGTGTGTGTGTGTGTGTGTGTGTGTGTGTGTGTGTGTGTGTGTGTGTGTGTGTGTGTGTGTGTGTGTGTGTGTGTGTGTGTAGGTCAGAGGAAACCCTCCACAGTCAAAAAAGCCAAGAAGTCCAGCAGATCGGCAGAGTCCTCCGAGGAGAGGTGAGAGGAGGGGAGGAGAAGTTAATCGTCCCTGAATGTTGAAATGGATTCGTTCTGTATATCACCTTTAATTTCTCCCTCCTCCTCTCTGTCCGTCTCCCTCCTCCTCCTCTCCATCTGCCTCCCTTCTCCTCTCCGTCTCCCTCTCCCCCCTCTTCCTCTCCATCTGTCTCCTTCCCCGTCTGTCTCCCTGCCCCTCCTCTCCTTCCTCTCCATCTCTCTCCCTCCCCCTCCTCTCCATCTGTCTCCCTGCCCCTCCTCCTCTCCATGTCCCTCCCTCTCTCCTCTCCATGTCCCTTCTCTTCTCCATGTCCCCCCCTCCTCCTCTCCATCTGCCTCCCTTCTCCTCTCCATGTCCCTCTCCCCTCCTCCTCTCCATCTGCCTCCCTTCTCCTCTCCATGTCCTTCTCCTCTCCATGTCCCTCTCCCCTCCTCTCCATCTGTCTCCTTCCCCTGTCTGTCCCCCTCCTCCTCTCCTTCCTCTCCATCTGTCTCCCTCCCCCTCTTCCTCTCCTTCTCCCTCCATAGTGATGGGGAGAATGTTCCAGACTCGGTGCCGGTACCCCGTTCGTCCCGCCGGGCCAAGACGGCAGCTTTGGACAAAACCAGACTGGACCTCAGTGCCCTCATCAACCAGGAGGCCAACACCTCGTAGAGTCCCACGTCAGATAGGGTAGAGAGGTCAGGATGCCTAGTGGAATCAGTAATGTATCAGAGTAGTGGACATGTAGATTAACAGGTTTAGAGACGGAAGGAATTCCTATCATCAACCTGAATGAAAAATGTGATTTTATTCGATTAAATAAACTATTAAACTTCCTGCTTCCTGTTGTGTCTCTCTGCTGTAATTATCCCTTTGTTATTGAGCTCTGTGTTCCTCCAGGTAGTCCCATTGAGCTCTGTCTCCCTCCAGGTAGTCCCATTGAGCTCTGTCTCCCTCCAGGTAGTCCCATTGAGCTCTGTCTCCCTCCAGGTAGTCCCATTGAGCTCTGTCTCCCTCCAGGTAGTCCCATTGAGCTCTGTCTCCCTCCACTCTGTCTCCCTCCAGGTAGTCCCATTGAGCTCTGTCTCCTCCAGGTAGTCCCATTGAGCTCTGTCTCCCCTCCAGGTAGTCCCAGTCCCAGGTTCCCATTGAGCTCTGTCTCCCTCCAGGTAGTCCCATTGAGCTCTGTCTCCCTCCAGGAAGTCCCATTGAGGTCAGGAGTACTCTGTATCCCTCCAGGAAGTCCCATTGAGCTCTGTATCCCTCCAGGAAGTCCTATTGAGCTCTATATCCCTCTGTTAATGAGGTCTGTATCTCCCTCCAGGTAGTCCCATTGAGCTCTGTGTGTTCTGTGGGAGCGTTGCAGGTGTCACGGTGTGTGAGGGGGGGGACTGAACGGGGTGTGGTACAGTACTGAGATGGTCATTATCACTGACCGCAACACATTGGTCCATTTTTTGCCAGATCTTACATCTCAGCCAATCACATCGTATGAAATAGTTATCTGATGATCTACGCTGAACAAATGTAAACGCAACATGAAAGAATTTCAAAGATTGAGTTACGGTTCGTATCAGTCAATTTAAAAAACATATTCATTAGGTCAGTTATCTATGGATTTCAGATATGAATTCTTTGGTCACAGATACCTTAAGTAAGGTAGGGGCGTGGATCAGAACCAGTCAGTATCTGGTGTGGATCAGAACCAGTCAGTATCTGGTGTGGATCAGAACCAGTCAGTATCTGGCGTGGATCAGAACCAGTCAGTATCTGGTGTGGATCAGAACCAGTCAGTATCTGGTGTGGATCAGAACCAGTCAGTATCTGGTGTGGATCAGAACCAGTCAGTATCTGGTGTGGATCAGAAAACCAGTCAGTATCTGGTGTGGATCAGAAAACCAGTCAGTATCTGGTGTGGATCAGAAAACCAGTCAGTATCTGGTGTGGATCAGAAAACCAGTCAGTATCTGGTGTGGATCAGAAAACCAGTCAGTATCTGGTGTGGATCAGAACCAGTCAGTATCTGGTGTGGATCAGAACCAGTCAGTATCTGGTGTGGATCAGAACCAGTCAGTATCTGGTGTGGATCAGAACCAGTCAGTATCTGGTGTGGATCAGAAAACCAGTCAGTATCTGGTGTGGATCAGAAAACCAGTCAGTATCTGGCGTGGATCAGAAAACCAGTCAGTATCTGGCGTGGATCAGAAAACCAGTCAGTATCTGGTGTGGATCAGAAAACCAGTCAGTATCTGGTGTGGATCAGAAAACCAGTCAGTCATCAGAACCAGTCAGTATCTGGTGTGGATCAGAACCAGTCAGTATCTGGTGTGGATCAGAAAACCAGTCAGTATCTGGTGTGGATCAGAAAACCAGTCAGTATCTGGTGTGGATCAGAACACCAGTCAGTATCTGGTGTGGATCAGAAAATCAGTCAGTATCTGGTGTGGATCAGAAAACCAGTCAGTATCTGGTGTGGATCAGAAAACCAGTCAGTATCTGGTGTGGATCAGAAAACCAGTCAGTATCTGGTGTGGATCAGAAAACCAGTCAGTATCTGGCGTGGATCAGAAAACCAGTCAGTATCTGGCGTGGATCAGAAAACCAGTCAGTATCTGGCGTGGATCAGAAAACCAGTCAGTATCTGGCGTGGATCAGAAAACCAGTCAGTATCTGGCGTGGATCAGAAAACCAGTCAGTATCTGGCGTGGATCAGAACCAGTCAGTATCTGGTGTGGATCAGAACCAGTCAGTATCTGGTGTGGATCAGAACCAGTCAGTATCTGGTGTGGATCAGAAAACCAGTCAGTATCTGGTGTGGATCAGAAAACCAGTCAGTATCTGGTGTGGATCAGAAAACCAGTCCGTATCTGGTGTGTCCACCATTTGCCTCATGCAGCGAGACCCATGTCCTTCACAGAGTTGATCAGGCTGTTGATTGTGGCCTGTGGAATGTTGTCCCACTCCTCTCAATGGCTGTTGAAAGTGGCTGTATATTGGCAGGACCTGGAACACGCTGTCGTACACGTCGATCCAGAGCATCCCAAACATGCTCTATGGGTGACATGTTTGGTCAGTATGGAGGAACTGGAACACGTTGTCGTACACAACGATCCAGAGCATCCCAAGCATGCTCTATGGGTGACATGTTTGGTCAGTATGGAGGAACTGGAACACGTTGTCGTACACAACGATCCAGAGCATCCCAAGCATGCTCTATGGGTGACATGTTTGGTAAGTATGGAGGAACTGGAACACGTTGTCGTACACATCGATCCAGAGCATCCCAAACATGCTCTATGGGTGACATGTTTGGTAAGTATGGAGGAACTGGAACACATTGTCGTACACATCGATCCAGAGCATCCCAAACATGCTCTATGGGTGACATGTCTGGTGAGTATGGAGGAACTGGAACACGCTGTCGTACACATCGATCCAGAGCATCCCAAACATGCTCTATGGGTGACATGTCTGGTGAGTATGGAGGAACTGGAACACGCTGTCGTACACATCGATCCAGAGCATCCCAAACATGCTCTATGGGTGACATGTCTGGTCAGTATGGAGGAACTGGAACACGTTGTCGTACACATCGATCCAGAGCATCCCAAACATGCTCTATGGGTGACATGTCTGGTCAGTATGCAGACTGGAAGAACTGGGATGTTTTCAGCTTCCAAGAACTGTGTTCAGATCCAGTGACATGGGGCCATTATCATGCTGAAACATGAGGTGATGGAGGAGGATGAATGGCACCACAATGGGCCTCAGGATCTCATCATTCATTATCATGGTGAAACATGAGGTGATGGGGTTAATAACCTCTGGGGGGATCTCATCATGGGGGGTACAGGGTTAATAACCTCTGGGGGGTACAGGGTTAATAACCTGGGGGGGGGTAGTGGGGTGTACAGGGTTAATAACCTCTGGGGGTAGTGGGGTGTACAGGGTTAATAACCTCTGGGGGTGTACAGGGTTAATAACCTCTGGGGGGGTAGTGGGGTGTACAGGGTTAATAACCTCTGGGGGGTAGTGGGGTGTACAGGGTTAATAACCTCTGGGGGGTAGTGGGGTGTACAGGGTTAACCTCTGGGGGGGGGGGTAGTGGGGTGTACGGGGTTAATAACCTCTGGGGGGGGGTACAGGGTTAATAACCTCTGGGGGGTAGTGGGGTGTACAGGGTTAATAGCCTCTGGGGGTAGTGGGGTGTACAGGGTTAATAACCTCTGGGGGGTAGTGGGGTGTACAGGGTTAATAACCTCTGGGGGGTACAGGGTTAATAACCTCTGGGGGGGATACAGGGTTAATAACCTCTGGGGGTAGTGGGGTGTACAGGGTTAATAACCTCTGGGGGGTAGTGGGGTGTACAGGGTTAATAACCTCTGGGGGTAGTGGGGTGTACAGGGTTAATAACCTCTGGGGGGTAGTGGGGTGTACAGGGTTAACCTCTGGGGGGGTAGTGGGGTGTACGGGGTTAATAACCTCTGGGGGGGTACAGGGTTAATAACCTCTGGGGGGGTAGTGGGGTGTACAGGGTTAATAACCTCTGGGGGGGGGGGTAGTGGGGTGTACAGGGTTAATAACTTCTGGGGGGGGGGTACAGGGTTAATAACCTCTGGGGGGTACAGGGTTAATAACCTCTGGGGGGGGGTACAGGGTTAATAACCTCTGGGGGGTGTGTACAGGGTTAATAACCTCTGGGGGGGTGGTGTACAGGGTTAATAACCTCTGGGGGGGTGTACAGGGTTAATAACCTCTGGGGGGGTGGTGTACAGGGTTAATAACCTCTGGGGGGGTGTACAGGGTTAATAACCTCTGGGGGGTGTACAGGGTTAATAACCTCTGGGGGTGTACAGGGTTAATAACCTCTAGGGGGTGTACAGGGTTAATAACCTCTAGGGGGTGTACAGGGTTAATAACCTCTGGGGGGGTGTGTACAGGGTTAATAACCTCTGGGGGGTGGTGTACAGGGTTAATAACCTCTGGGGGGGGGTGGTGTACAGGGTTAATAATGGTCACACGACAGGCAGGTCTGATTTCATTCACATGTTTAATTCATTAATGCTCTGGGTGAAAACTAAGAAACCAAAGAACAGACAGAAAAGCCCAACAACAACAACAACAACAACATTGTTTAAAAGACAAAAGGCTTAAAGGCAGAGATCACATTAGCTTTAAAACGTCACACTAGAAGGTGGTTCCCGCAGTGGGCTTAAAGGCAACGTTCCCCGTTAGCAGAGATCACATTAGCTTTAAAACGTCACACTTAGAAGGTGGTTCCCGGATCCCGGTTCCCGGGCCGCAGTGAAAGACATCCTGCATCACGTCCTCTTCACCACGCAACGGCCCAGAGTCGGGTGCTTCGTCGGGGGGTACGGTGTCCTTCGAGATGAGCCCGTAGCTTCTGGACAGAGTCGATATGAAGTAAGTAGGGTTGAAGTCACAAATAGCACCTTGTTCTCTATGTAGTGCACTACTCTTGACCGGAGCGGCTCTGGTAGGGCACTCAATAGGGCAGGGGGGGTCAAACTGATTCCAAGCAGGGCCCTAGTGTCCGCTTGGTTTTCCCCTTTCAATTAAAGACCTAGACAACCAGGTGAGGGGGGAGTTCCTTACTAATTAGTGACCTTTTTAATTCAATTCAATCAGGAACGAAAACCCGCAGGCACTCGACCCCTCCAGTGGAATGAGTTTGACACTATGGGGGGGGTATGTTGTCATCGGGGCCGCGTCGGTCCAGCTCCAGTCTGCTGGTTGAGCCATTAGATCGTGAGGTATGTTGTTTTGGAGGGGGGGATCGTGGTATTGCTTCTTTAATGCAGCAGACACACATTCCAAAATGGCTGCCGTGGCATACTAAAAAAACCTAGTTCAGTTTTGCTGCCTACCACACTGAACTGTCCCTCCCTCATGGATCTAACGTGGACTAGTGTTAGTAATATGTTGAAAACTCTCTGCCAAGCTGATGGTGAAACTCCCTCCCAAGCTGAAGGTGAAACTCCCTCCCAAGCTGAAGGTGAAACTCCCTCCCAAGCTGAAGGTGAAACTCCCTCCCTCCCAAGCTGAAGGTGAAACTCCCTCCCTCCCAAGCTGAAGGTGAAACTCCCTCCCTCCCAAGCTGAAGGTGAAACTCCCTCCCTCCCAAGCTGAAGGTGAAACTCCCTCCCAAGCTGAAGGTGAAACTCCCTCCCTCCCAAGCTGAAGGTAAAACTCCCTCCCAAGCTGATGGTGAAACTCCCTCCCAAGCTGAAGGTGGAACTCCCTCCCTCCCAAGCTGATGGTGAAACTCCCTCCCTCCCAAGCTGAAGGTGAAACTCCCTCCCAAGCTGAAGGTGAAACTCCCTCCCTCCCAAGCTGATGGTGAAACTTCCTCCCAAGCTGAAGGTGAAACTCCCTCCCTCCCAAGCTGAAGGTGGAACTCCCTCCCTCCCAAGCTGAAGGTGAAACTCCCTCCCTCCCAAGGTGAAGGTGAGTCTCCCTCCCTCCCAAGCTGAAGGTGAAACTCCCTCCCTCCCAAGGTGAAGGTGAGTCTCCCTCCCTCCCTCCCAAGCTGATGGTGAAACTCCCTCCCTCCCAAGCTGAAGGTGAAACTCCCTCCCTCCCAAGCTGAAGGTGAAACTCCCTCCCTCCCAAGCTGAAGGTGAAACTCCCTCCCTCCCAAGCTGAAGGTGAAACTCCCTCCCTCCCAAGCTGAAGGTGAAACTCCCTCCCTCCCAAGCTGAAGGTGAAACTCCCTCCCAAGCTGAAGGTGAAACTCCCTCCCTCCCAAACTGATGTTTTACATCTATAATGTTTATAAATCCATGAGGGGAAGTGCACACATCATGGAGGAGAGAATCAGACCCAAAGGGAACCCTATTCCCTATATAGTGCACTACTTTATACCACAACCCTATGGCACCCTATTCCCTATATAGTGCACTACTTTATACCACAGCCCTATGGCACCCTATTCCATATATATAGTGCACTACTTTATACCACAACCCTATGGCACCCTATTCCATATATATAGTGCACTACTTTAGACCACAGCCCTATGGCACCCTATTCCCTATATAGTGCACTACTTTAGACCTGAACATTATATGGCTCTGGTCTAAAATAGTGCCCTATATATAGGGAATAGGGTGTCATAGGGCTGTGGTCTAAAGTAGTGCACTATATAGGGAATAGGGTGCCATTGTAGACGCAGTGTTTGAATGTGTACTCGCCCAAACAGGCCTCCAGGCTCATTACAACAGAACTTGATGGGTTGGTAGTTGTATCAGACAAGGCAGAAGAAAGGTGTGTCAAAGTTTTAAAAACATTCTGTACAAACATATACACAGTTTGGTTTTTTAAAAGCAGGCTGTGTGTGTGTGTGGGGGGGGGGCTGAATAGTTTAAAAAATAGTGCAATGGTAAGCTTCTTCTGGTTAAACTTTTCCTTCTGCTACATAATGCCAAGGGGCAGTCTGAAGGCACCGAGTTGTTTACACGCAGTCACCGTGGAGACGGAGGGAGGAGCGTCCCGCCAATACAGTTACAACACAGTCGCCGTGGAGACGGGACGGAGGACAGTCAGGTTCCTGCAGAGATGAGGGAGAGTAGAATGTGTTGTGATAAAACAATGATCTATAACTGTACAGCAATAAGGAGACTTCTATACTTGACTATCAGAATGTAAACTAAAACAACAGGAAGTCATTACCCAGTATAAAGTCACGCCACCGCGGCCCGGTCAGGCCCCTCCCACGCGATTTTCTCATGACTTTCGTTGGCGGCGGGGTCGGTGATTGGCTCGTGGCTTCCGCTGGCGGCGGGGTCGGTGATTGGCTCGTGGCTTCCGCTGGCGGCGGGGTCGGTGATTGGCTCGTGGCTTCCGCTGGCGGCGGGGTCGGTGATTGGCTCGTGGCTTCCGCTGGCGGCGGGGTCGGTGATTGGCTCGCGGCTTCCGCTGGCGGCGGGGTCGGTGATTGGCTCGCGGCTTTCGCTGGCGGCGGGGTCAGGGATTGGCTCGTGGCTTTCGCTGGCGTCTGAGTCGGGGATTGGCTCGTGGCTTTTGCTGGCGGCGTGGTCGGTGATTGGCTCGTGGCCTTCCCTGAATGTTTCTGTTTGCCTCTCCTGTTCCCGGCTCGGACCTGGTTGTGCTCCTGAACCATCACCTCCTGCGGCGAGCCACTAGACTCGTTCCAGGGAACTCTCCTCTTCCTTCTCTCCGTTTTCACAGCTTTGTCGTCCTCTCCGCTCCTCTCCTCCTGTCTGGTCTCGTCGGGGCAGTATGTGTCATCTAGATTGACGGTGCAGACATCCCACTCCTTCTCAACGGTGGACTCTGTGTCGGGGGAGTTGATCTTCTTGAGGAACACGCAACACTCCTTCAGTCTCTCTGGACTCCAGGCTTTAGAGCTGAGACGCTGCTGTTTGGTGAGGCCTGTCAGCCGGTTGGGGCTGCAGGGATGACTGGTCTCTGAGGAGGCAGGTAGACAGTGGTGATGTGGAGACCTGGTGAGCTCTTCCCTGGGCTGGGCAGAAGGCCAGACCTGGTGAGGTGAGTTGCCTTCCTCCACCAGGCTTCTCCTCCAGATCAGCCTGTTGGGCTGCTTGGCTCTGAGGGTCCAGGTGAGGAACTTTTCTCTTACTCTGAGCAGAGTGGTTCTGTATGTCCCGAGGGCCCTGACCTTCCTCCAAGGAGCTCTGAGACGCAGCCCGCCAGACGCCGGCCTGGTAGTGAACAGACGCCGCCTGGCATTCAGCTCTCTTCCACGTCGGAGCCGTTCCTGGGCCAGACGGAGCTGGGCGGGGCTCTTCGGCACAGCTTTGGCAAACTTCTTGATGTGTTTGCGTAGTCGCATGGTTTGTGGGCTGGGAAAGACGCTCTCCCTGCTGGTGTTCCGGGGGTAGTGCAGGAGCTCATAGGGGTTTCGGGAGCTGGTCTTCTTTACAATGCCCAGAGACTGAGTCTCAGTGGTCTGCATGAACCAGGAGGCCAGCCTCTCCACGCTGCAGCGCCGGTCAAACAGCAGCCGCACTGCCGACCCAACCTCTGGCTTCCAGGAGGACAAAGAGTCGTCGTCGAGTCTCTGCTTGGCGGACATGATCGTCCCCGTCCTGGTGGTGTGGGTGGTAGCGGCAGCGACCCAGCTTTGGGATATGAGGCGGATCCTGCGAGCCAGCTCTTGGTTCAGGCTGTCCTGGTCGGAGGAGATGGGCCACCACCTCAACGCCTCGCTGGAGCTGGCTGGGAAAATGGAGTCTACCGAAACCCCTGCTACCTGGCTCAGGTCCTCACACAACACCCCTCCTCTTCCCTCGCTCCTCCTCTCCTCCCTCCCGGAGAGCAGCTCCTCCTGCCCTGGGGTGTCCTCTCTTCCCTCCTCCTTCCTCTTGCGATGGCTGCCCTTGCTGCTGGCCCTGTTGATCAGTAGCTGTCTGGATCGGCGCAGCAGGGCGGTACTGTGGCTCAGGGACCTAGAGGTGGAGGTGGCTACAGAGTGAAGCAGGTACACTGAAGGCTTCCTCACCCTCACAGAGTGACGCACCGCCAACACAGGAGGAGTCTGGGTCTGTCGCTCCCTCGCTCCATCCTTGGACTCTGTCGTTCTCTCTATCTGCATCAGAGTGGCGTCCTCGCTAGTTGGCGTGCTGCTGATTTTCCTGGGCTCTTTGGAAGGCTGGGGTTCAGGAAGGAGGGCTTTCCGCTGACAGAGCTTCTCCGGAGATTTCCTGGCTGTGTCCCGGTTCATGTGGATCTTGCGTTTCCCCGGCGACGTGGTGGTGACGGTAACGGAGATTCCGGAGATCTTGACCTTGGCGGGTCTCCCTGGACGACGCATGGCCGCGGTACACTGCAGCTTCTGGCACTTGATAATGTTGCTGCTGGCGTGGGGAGCGAACCTCTTCTCCTTCACCGGTCTGACGAAGTTCAGATCCATCAGCTGCTCTGTAGCCTGGAGACAAGCAGCCTCCTCCGACACTGTCCTCTTGGTCCTGTGGGAGCGTCCGTACACCACGGTGATCTTCAGGTTCCTGTTGGCTGGGTCTCTCTCCTCGTTGCCCTCCTCCCCGGTGCTGCAGCCTAAGGGAACTCCACTGGACCGGTCCTGACCACCCTGCCTGGAGCCACAGCTCGGCTCTACACCCCTTTGCTTGGGCGGGCGGCCAATCGGCCTCTTGGCCCTCTTCTCCAGCTGGGGGCCCAGTTTCTTGGGACGTCCCGGACGTCTCTTTGTGGGGGTGGTTTCACGAAAAGGAGGCGAGCCGTCTCCGTTCTGGAACCCAGGAGACCGTTTTGGCGGGCTACCCCCCTCTCCTCCTCTCGTCGTTCCACACAGCTTTGGTGATGACGATATGGTGTTCTTGGGTGGACTCCTGGTCTGGGGTGGACTCCTGGTCTGGAGGGGAATCCTGGTCTTCGGTGGACTCCTGGTCTGGGGTGGACTCCTGGTCTGGAGGGGACTCCTGGTCTTCGGTGGACTCCTGGTCTGGAGGGGACTCCTGGTCTGGAGGGGACTCCTGGTCTGGAGGGGACTCCTGGTCTTCGGTGGACTCCTGGTCTGGAGGGGACTCCTGGTCTTCGGTGGACTCCTGGTCTGGAGGGTACTCCTGGTCTTCTCTGGGGACTTCTCTGGACTTCCAGCCCACGATGACTCCTCACAGGGGTCAAAGGTCTCCTGTCCATGCCAGCTGGATCCTGGTGCAGCCGCCTTCAGGGTGTACCTCACCCCCTCCTCACCCACTACTGCAGACACAAACATCAGCTTGATGGGGCTGATGTACTGAGGCTGCCCTGTGGGGACCTCTGGCCTGGAGGCTGTCTGAGGGCTCGCTGGTTGGGACTGTTGGGCAGAGTGGGAGGAGCGTAAGCGCCCAAAAGGTTTGGCTGCTCTGAGCCTCACGTCTGCCCTGTTCTGGGAGCGCTGTTTAAGGGGACTCTGCTGCTCAGAGGAAGCTGCAGTGACGGGAATCACCTGACCTCGTCTCTGTGACTCACGGTCTGAACTCTGACCTCTTGCTGTTGATCTACAGCCTCTGCCTCCCATCCTCTCCTGACTGACATCCTCAGGACTGGATGCTAGCGGTAATTCCTCTTCTCTTGCTTCGCCCAACCCCTCAGCCGTGTCTGTGGCCGAGGACGGGGAGTCTGTGCGATTGGTGTTGGGGGCATTGAGTGGTTGCCGATCCTTTGGCGTCCTCTGGGCGGAGATGATCCTCTCTGAGAAACAGGCAGCAGAATACATCATCCTGGGCTCTGTGACGTAGGAGGAGAACCGCTGGGGAGGGACGATGCTCCTCCTGGACCTCCCAGCCTCGCTGCTCCTCCCCACCACCACCTGGCTGCTGCAGCCTGGCTGGGACTTGCTGCCTCTCCTGGTTCTGCAGGGGTGGGAAGGGCTATTCCTGGCTGACACTCTGCTACTGTCCTTGCTGCTGCCTGCTGTCTCCTCCTCTTCCTCTCTACTCCTCTCAGGAAGACCACTGCTGGTACTACCTGGTGACTCCTCCTCTTCCTCTCTACTCCTCTCAGGAAGACCACTGCTGGTACTACCTGGTGACTCCTCCTCTTCCTCTCTACTCCTCTCAGGAAGACCACTGCCATGGTCACTGGCGCTGCTGGTACTACCTGGTGACTCCTCCTCTTCCTCTCTACTCCTCTCAGGAAGACCACTGCTGGTACTACCTGGTGACTCCTCCTCTTCCTCTCTACTCCTCTCAGGAAGACCACTGCTGGTACTACCTGGTGACTCCTCCTCTTCCTCTCTACTCCTCTCAGGAAGACCACTGCTGGTACTACCCGGTGACTCCTCCTCTTCCTCTCTACTCCTCTCAGGAAGACCACTGCTGGTACTACCTGGTGACTCCTCCTCTTCCTCTCTACTCCTCTCAGGAAGACCACTGCCATGGTCACAGGCGCTGGTGGTACTACCCGGTGACTTCTCCTCTCTCCTCTTCTCAGGGAGGTCACTCCTACTGCTGTCCTGACAGGTGATGTTCCAGCTCTCTGGTTTGTGTTGGTCCTCCTGCGGGGGACTCTGTTGTGTAGAGGAGAGGACTGGGGGATTCTCCATCTCCTCCTTCATGCCGACTCTATCCTTCGTGACTCTAACTGGACCTGCCTCCTCTGCTGTCACCTTCTCCGTCGCACCCTCCTTCACTCTACCGGTCTCTCCCTCCTTCACTCTACCGCTCTCTCCCTCGTTCACTCTACCGGTCTCTCCCTCCTTCACTCTACCGGTCTCTCCCTCCTTCACTCTACCGGTCTCTCCCTCCTTCACTCTACCGGTCTCTCCCTCCTTCACTCTACCGGTCTCTCCCTCCTTCACTCTACCGGTCTCTCCCTCCTTCACTCTACCGGTCTCTCCCTCCTTCACTCTACCGGTCTCTTCCTCCTTCACTCTACCGGTCTCTCCCTCCTTCACTCTACCGGTCTCTCCCTCCTTCACTCTACCGGTCTCTCCCTCCTTCACTCTACCGGTCTCTCCCTCCTTCACTCTACCGGTCTCTTCCTCCTTCACTCCTTCCTTCACTCTACCGGTCTCGCCCTCCTCCTCTGTGATTCTGTCTATCTCTGCTTTAACAGGGGTTGGTTCAGGTGAGGAGCAGGTAGAAAAGGGCGTGGCACTGCGGCTCTTGTTCTTCCCTAGCGATAGCCTCCTGCCCAGCGATTGGTTCAGCCTGGCCAGCTCCCGTTTGATTAGCACGGTCTGGCGCCGGGTGGACGACTGGTCGGGCAAAGTCGCCATGGCAGCCAGGGCCTCCTGTCGCCGCCGGGAACGCGTCCGAGGTGGATGGCTCTCGTTGTTGTCATGGTGATGCAACATGTCGTTTAGGCTGTAGTCGCTGCCGCCACCCGTGTTCAGAACGGTGGTGATGATCTCACTCAGGTGGGCGTCGGCCTGGGACTCTGCAACGTGCTGATTGGCCGAGGTCGTCAGGTGGGGATCCTTCTCTAGGTTGTGATTGGCTAAGGCAGAGCTGAGTGGAGGATCCTTCTCCTGGGGTCTGATTGCCTTTAGTTTGTCACTGAAACGCTCCACCAGGTCCTGCTGCTCCCTGTCCTCACCCACCTCCCCACCACACCCAGCCTCCTCCTCTTTTTCCCCCTCCTGCTGCAGAAGAGAGGGTGGCTTGTCTTCCTCCTTACCGTCCATGTCTGAGGGTATGGGGGAGAGAGGGGGTGGAGAGGGGGATCGCTCTCTCTTGAGGACAGGGCACTCGCTTCCTCCTCCACCTCCCGCGTCTGTGTGTCTGACCGGGGCCAGGTAGGTGTGTTCTGAGCAGCAGGAGGCGCAGGGCTGGGGGTTGGAGCAACAGACCGAGACCACGGGACACACTGAGGGATTAGGGCACAGAGCGGAGGATGAACGAGAAGAGGAGGACGTGAAAGAGCACAGAGAAGAGGAGGAGCGAACCCCAGTGGTGATGTGTCCCAGGGACAGGCTCTGACAGGACAGGCAGCGGAGGCTCTGGAGGCAGAAACAGACAGGAGGCCGCCAGCAGCAACAGCCTGGACCACCTGGTGTCTTCCAGTCACTCGGACCACTACGGCTCCAACAGCCAGTGAAGGAAGGAGGAGAGGAAGTGTCGTCCTGTTGTTTGGCCACCAGGTGGCCGCAGAGAGGGTCTGGGGGCGGGACGAGGCGGCGATGGGCGTCCCTGTAGGCCAATGATAGACGGTGCTGCTGGTGGGCGAGCCTCAGGATTCGCTGGAGCAGAGAGCGATGGGCGGGGCATAACGTGGAGCGTACCGCTTCCAGAGCAGAGCTCCTCCCACTTGGGGCATCGGGCATCCCAGCATCCTCTGCTTCCCTCTGGGGTTCATCCGTAACCGGGGGCAACGGGGAGCTAGAGATAGACAGGGGATAGGAAAAATCTTTTTAATTTAATTTAAAAGGAGCCGCTTCGTTAGATTCACCAACTAAACCGTAGGACTCATTTCTTATGGAGATTCAGTACCACCACAGAAACAATGACCACACAACAGAAGCCAGTTTATTCATGAAGGCAGAGAGGCTTTATACCAACGCAGAACAGACGGTCAACAACTCGAACCCACCAGTCAACACAAAACACTGTTGGTCTCATACGGAAAAAATCTACTTAAATTTAGCAATATTTTATATTTGAGATTCTTCAAAGTAGCTACCCTTTGCCTTGACAGCTTTGCACATTCTTGGCATTCTCTCAACCAGCTTCATGAGTTAGTCACCTGGAATGCATTTCAATTAACCTTGTTACTCCTACCCCCTACTTCTTCGAACATTCTGTTAAAAATCGCGCAACATTTCAGCGCCCTGCTGCTCATGCCAGGAATATAGTATATGCATATGATTAGTATGTGTGGATAGAAAACACTCGGACGTTTATAAAACTGGTTAAATCACGGCTGTGACTATACCAGAGCGTGAGTTTCATCGAATAGCGCAGGAAAACCTGATCACTGAAAATGGAAATAAATATCCTTGCGCTTACTTCCAGGAATTGTTCAAAGTGAACCGAATTACATGAGACCGAGGTTTCAGCGCCTACAGCTACCACACGTTGTCTAGAGTCTTGTCATTTGATTCAGCTTTGATTCTTGGTCTAACCGGTTCAAGGGAACTCCTTCCCTCCGTTCTCCGACCGGATGTTTTGGTCGAGCTCTCTCGGCCATGTTTTTTTTCCAGACGACACCTATAGAAGCTGCTTCCTGATGAATTTTATCGCTTATTAACGTGTACTAATACCTAAAGTTGCATTACAAAAGTATTTCGAAGTGTTTTGTGAAAGTTTATCGTCGACTTTTTGAATTTTAAAAAATGACGTTACGTTATGAAACGCAATTTTTTTTGTTTATCACACAGTCTTCATAGATCGATATCTAGGCTATATATGGACCGATTTAATCGAAAAAAGACCCAATAGTGATTATGGGACATCTAGGAGTGCCAACAAAGAAGATGGTCAAAGGTAATGAATGTTTTATATTTTATTGTGCGGTTTGTGTAGCGCCGACTATGCTAATTATTTTGTTTACGTCCCCTGCGGGTCTTTTGGGGTGTTACATGCTATCAGATAATAGCTTCTCATGCTTTCGCCGAAAAGCATTTTAAAAATCTGACTTGTTGCCTAGATTCACAACGAGTGTAGCTTTAATTCACTACCCTGCATGTGTATTTTAATGAACGTTTGAGTTTTAACTAATACTATTAGCATTTAGCGTAGCGCATTTGCATTTCCAGAGCTCTAGATGGGACGCCTGCGTGCCAGGTAGGAGCAAGTGGTTTTAACAGGTGTGCCTTAAGTTAATTTGTGGAATTTCTTTCCTTCTTAATGCTTTTGAGCCAATCAGTTGTGTTGTGACAAGGTAGGGGTGGTATACAGAAGATGGCCCTATTTGGTAAAAGACCAAGTCCATATTATGGCAAGAACAGCTCAAATAAGCAAAGAGAAATGACAGTCCATCATTACTTTAAGACATGAAGGTCAGTCAAACATGAAGTTCAGTCGCAACAACCATCAAGCACTGTGGTGAAACTGGCTCTCATGAGGACCGCCACAGGAAAGGAAGACCCAGAGTTACCTCTGCTGCAGAGGATGAGTTCATTAGTTACCAGCCTCAGATTGGAAAGGAAGACCCAGAGTTACCAGAGGATAAGTTCAATAGAGTTACCAGCCTCAGATTGGAAAGGAAGACCCAGAGTTACCTCTGCTGCAGAGGATAAGTTCATTAGTTACCAGCCTCAGATTGGAAAGGAAGACCCAGAGTTACCTCTGCTGCAGAGGATAAGTTCATTAGTTACCAGCCTCAGATTGCAGCCCAAATAAATGCTTCAGAGTTCAAGTAACAGACACATCTCAACATCAACTGTTCAGAGGAGACTGTGTGAATCAGGCCTTCATGGTCGAATTTCTGTAAAGAAACCACTACTAAAGGACATCAATAATAAGAAGAGACTTGTTTGGGCCAAGAAACACAAGCAATGGACATTAGACCGGTGGAAAGAATTTTGGTTCCAACGCCATTTCTTGGTGAGGACACACCAGGGGACACACCCCCAACACTGACATCATTTACAGATGTCCAGAGGACACACCCCCAACACTCTGACATCATTTACACTCTGACATCATTTACACACCCCCAACACTCTGACATCATTTACAGATGTCCAGAGGACACACCCCCAACACTCTGACATCATTTACAGATGTCCAGAGGACACACCCCCAACACTCTGACATCATTTACAGATGTCCAGAGGACACACCCCCAACACTCTGACATCATTTACAGATGTCCAGAGGACACACCCCCAACACTCTGACATCATTTAGGGGACACACCCCCAACACTCTGACATCATTTAGGGGACACACCCCCAACACTCTGACATCATTTAGGGGACACACCCCCAACACTCTGACATCATTTAGGGGACACACCCCCAACACTCTGACATCATTTAGGGGACACACCCCCAACACTCTGACATCATTTAGGGGACACACCCCCAACACTCTGACATCATTTAGGGGACACACCCCCAACACTCTGACATCTAAGCATTCAAAATGGAACGAGTACTTTTTGGGCGTCAGAGAAAATGTACGGAGTTAAAAATGACGTTATTTTCTTTAGGAATGTAGAGAAGTAAAAGTTGTCCAAAATGTAAAACAGTAAAGTACACATACCCCCCCCACAAAAACCACAAGTAAAAATACTTTAAAATACTACTTAAGTACTGCTAGAGTACCAGCTTCTGCCCCGATTCAGTCAGCCTCACCTCCTAGTGGTCTAAATGGGGCAAGTACTGGAGACAATAAGTACAATTATTAATATAACATTTAAAATACTACTTAAGTACTGCTAGAGTACCAGCTTCTAACCCTGATTCAGTCAGCCTCACCTCCTAGTGGTCTAAATGGGGCAAGTACTGGAGACAATAAGTACAATTATTAATATAACATTTAAAATACTACTTAAGTACTGCTAGAGTACCAGCTTCTAACCCTGATTCAGTCAGCCTCACCTCCTAGTGGTCTAAATGGGGCAAGTACTGGAGACAATAAATACAATTATTAAGATAACATTTAAAACTCATTTAGAACAGAGCAACACGACGTCAAAGGGCCCTTTAAAGATTCAGTCAGCCTCACCTCCTAGTGGTCTAAATGGGGCAAGTACTGGAGACAATAAGTACAATTGTTAATATAACATTTAAAACTCATTTAGAACAGAGCAACACGACATCAAAGGGCCTCTTTAAAGATTTTTTTTACTGTATTTTTTTTAGACACAAATCAATCAAAATAACATTTAAAAAAAATCACAGACCTGAAGCAAAATGTAGAAAGAAAAAGATTTCAGCAAAACTAAACGCTTCACTACAACAATTAAACATTTATCATTTAGAGTCCAAATCGATGCATAAAATAACTGATTTCTGTTCAAGTATTAAAAAATATATGTAGACAGTTGAAAACAACAAAGAAATCACCTGAAGATGTACACAAGCAAGGCTGTTACCGGTATTGAGGAGTGTAACCATGGTAATACTGCAGTAGAACCTCGTCTGAGTTTGGGTTGGTCAGTGTAACCATGGTGATACCGCAGTAGAACCTAGTCTGAGTTTGGGTCGGTCAGTGTAACCATGGTAATAGAACCTAGTCTGAGTTTGTGTCGGTCAGTGTAACCATGGTAATACTGCAGTAGAACCTCGTCTGAGTTTGGGTCGGTCAGTGTAACCATGGTAATAGAACCTAGTCTGAGTTTGTGTCGGTCAGTGTAACCATGGTAATACTGCAGTAGAACCTAGTCTGAGTTTGGGGTCGGTCAGTGTAACCATGGTAATACCGCAGTAGAACCTAGTCTGAGTTTGGGGTCGGTCAGTGTAACCATGGTAATACCCCAGTAGACCCTAGTCTGAGTTTGGGGTCGGTCAGTGTAACCATGGTAATACCGCAGTAGAACCTAGTCTGAGTTTGGGGTCGGTCAGTGTAACCATGGTAATACCCCAGTAGACCCTAGTCTGAGTTTGGGGTCGGTCAGTGTAACCATGGTAATACCGCAGTAGAACCTAGTCTGAGTTTGGGGTCGGTCAGTGTAACCATGGTAATACCGCAGTAGAACCTAGTCTGAGTTTGGGTCGGTCAGTGTAACCATGGTGATACTGCAGTAGAACCTCGTCTGAGTTTGGGGTCGGTCAGTGTAACCATGGTAATACCGCAGTAGAACCTAGTCTGAGTTTGGGGTCGGTCAGTGTAACCATGGTGATACCGCAGTAGAACCTAGTCTGAGTTTGTGGTCGGTCAGTGTAACCATGGTAATACCGCAGTAGAACCTAGTCTGAGTTTGGGGTCGGTCAGTGTAACCATGGTGATACCGCAGTAGGGGTCGGTCAGTTTATTCAGAGCTTGAACATATCCTGAGTTAGTAAAGAAATACGAAATGTAATAGATTGGATTCATCAGGAGGGGAGGGGAGTGTCCCCAGAGAGGTGAGACTACACCATCTAGACTAGTGTCAGTCATCAGGAGGGGAGTGTCCCCAGAGAGGTGAGACTACACCATCTAGACTAGTGTCAGTCATCAGGAGGGGAGTGTCCCCAGAGAGGTGAGACTACACCATCTAGACTAGTGTCAGTCATCAGGAGGGGAGTGTCCCCAGAGAGGTGAGACTACACCATCTAGACTAGTGTCAGTCATCAGGAGGGGAGGGGAGTGTCCCCAGAGAGGTGAGACTACACCATCTAGACTAGTGTCAGTCATCAGGAGGGGAGTGTCCCCAGAGAGGTGAGACTACACCATCTAGACTAGTGTCAGTCATCAGGAGGGGAGGGGAGTGTCCCCAGAGAGGTGAGACTACACCATCTAGACTAGTGTCAGTCATCAGGAGGGGAGGGGAGTGTCCCCAGAGAGGTGAGACTACACCATCTAGACTAGTGTCAGTCATCAGGAGGGGAGGGGAGTGTCCCCAGAGAGGTGAGACTACACCATCTAGACTAGTGTCAGTCATCAGGAGGGGAGTGTCCCCAGAGAGGTGAGACTACACCATCTAGACTAGTGTCAGTCATCAGGAGGGGGGGAGTGTCCCCAGAGAGGTGAGACTACACCATCTAGACTAGTGTCAGTCATCAGGAGGGGAGTGTCCCCAGAGAGGTGAGACTACACCATCTAGACTAGTGTCAGTCATCAGGAGGGGAGTGTCCCCAGAGAGGTGAGACTACACCATCTAGACTAGTGTCAGTCATCAGGAGGGGAGTGTCCCCAGAGAGGTGAGACTACACCATCTAGACTAGTGTCAGTCATCAGGAGGGGAGTGTCCCCAGAGAGGTGAGACTACACCATCTAGACTAGTGTCAGTCATCAGGAGGGAGGGAGTGTCCCCAGAGAGGTGAGACTACACCATCTAGACTAGTGTCAGTCATCAGGAGGGGAGTGTCCCCAGAGAGGTGAGACTACACCATCTAGACTAGTGTCAGTCATCAGGAGGGGAGTGTCCCCAGAGAGGTGAGACTACACCATCTAGACTAGTGTCAGTCATCAGGAGGGGAGTGTCCCCAGAGAGGTGAGACTACACCATCTAGACTAGTGTCAGTCATCAGGAGGGGAGTGTCCCCAGAGAGGTGAGACTACACCATCTAGACTAGTGTCAGTCATCAGGAGGGGAGTGTCCCCAGAGAGGTGAGACTACACCATCTAGACTAGTGTCAGTCATCAGGAGGGGAGGGGAGTGTCCCCAGAGAGGTGAGACTACACCATCTAGACTAGTGTCAGTCATCAGGAGGGGAGTGTCCCCAGAGAGGTGAGACTACACCATCTAGACTAGTGTCAGTCATCAGGAGGGGAGGGGAGTGTCCCCAGAGAGGTGAGACTACACCATCTAGACTAGTGTCAGTCATCAGGAGGGGAGTGTCCCCAGAGAGGTGAGACTACACCATCTAGACTAGTGTCAGTCATCAGGAGGGGAGTGTCCCCAGAGAGGTGAGACTACACCATCTAGACTAGTGTCAGTCATCAGGAGGGGAGGGGAGTGTCCCCAGAGAGGTGAGACTACACCATCTAGACTAGTGTCAGTCATCAGGAGGGGAGTGTCCCCAGAGAGGTGAGACTACACCATCTAGACTAGTGTCAGTCATCAGGAGGGGAGTGTCCCCAGAGAGGTGAGACTACACCATCTAGACTAGTGTCAGTCATCAGGAGGGGAGGGGAGTGTCCCCAGAGAGGTGAGACTACACCATCTAGACCAGTGTCAGTCATCAGGAGGGGAGTGTCCCCAGAGAGGAGAGACTACACCATCTAGACCAGTGTCAGTCATCAGGAGGGGAGGGAGTGTCCCCAGAGAGGTGAGACTACACCATCTAGACTAGTGTCAGTCATCAGGAGGGGAGTGTCCCCAGAGAGGTGAGACTACACCATCTAGACTAGTGTCAGTCATCAGGAGGGGAGTGTCCCCAGAGAGGTGAGACTACACCATCTAGACTAGTGTCAGTCATCAGGAGGGGAGTGTCCCCAGAGAGGTGAGACTACACCATCTAGACTAGTGTCAGTCATCAGGAGGGGAGTGTCCCCAGAGAGGTGAGACTACACCATCTAGACTAGTGTCAGTCATCAGGAGGGGAGGGGAGTGTCCCCAGAGAGGTGAGACTACACCATCTAGACTAGTGTCAGTCATCAGGAGGGGAGGGGAGTGTCCCCAGAGAGGTGAGACTACACCATCTAGACTAGTGTCAGTCATCAGGAGGGGAGGGGAGTGTTCCCAGAGAGGTGAGACTACACCATCTAGACTAGTGTCAGTCATCAGGAGGGGAGGGGAGACTACACCATCTAGAGTGTTCCCCAGAGAGGTGAGACTACACCATCTAGACTAGTGTCAGTCATCAGGAGGGGAGTGTCCCCAGAGAGGTGAGACTACACCATCTAGACTAGTGTCAGTCATCAGGAGGGGAGTGTCCCCAGAGAGGTGAGACTACTATAGACCAGAACCCTATTCCCTATATAGTACACTATTACAGACCAGAACCCTATTCCCTATATAGTGGCACTACTATAGAATAGAACCCTATTCCCTATATAGTGGTACTACTATAGACCCTATTCCCTATATAGTGGTACTACTATAGACCAGAACCCTATTCCCTATATAGTGGTACTACTATAGACCAGAGCCCTATTCCCTATATAGTGGTACTACTATAGACCAGAACCCTATTCCCTATATAGTACACTACTACAGACCAGAACCCTATTCCCTATATAGTGGTACTACTATAGACCAGAACCCTATTCCCTATATAGTGGTACTACTATAGACCAGAACCCTATTCCCTATATAGTACACTACTACAGACCAGAGCCCTATTCCCTATATAGTGGTACTACTATAGACCAGAGCCCTATTCCCTATATAGTGGTACTACTATAGACCAGAACCCTATTCCCTATATAGTGGTACTACTATAGACCAGAACCCTATTCCCTATATAGTACACTACTACAGACCAGAACCCTATTCCCTATATAGTGGCACTACTATAGACCAGAACCCTATTCCCTATATAGTGGTACTACTATAGACCCTATTCCCTATATAGTGGTACTACTATAGACCCTATTCCCTACATAGTGGTACTACTATAGACCCTATTCCCTATATAGTGGTACTACTATAGACCCTATTCCCTATATAGTGGTACTACTATAGACCAGAGCCCTATTCCCTATATAGTGGTACTACTATAGACCCTATTCCCTATATAGTGGTACTACTATAGACCAGAGCCCTATTCCCTATATAGTGGTACTACTATAGACCCTATTCCCTATATAGTGGTACTACTATAGACCAGAGCCCTATTCCCTATATAGTGGTACTACTATAGACCAGAACCCTATTCCCTATATAGTGGTACTACTATAGACCAGAACCCTATTCCCTATATAGTGGTACTACTACAGACCAGAACCCTACTCCCTATATAGTGGTACTACTATAGACCAGAACCCTATTCCCTATATAGTGGTACTACTATAGACCAGAGCCCTATTCCCTATATAGTGGTACTACTATAGACCAGAACCCTATTCCCTATATAGTACACTACTACAGACCAGAACCCTATTCCCTATATAGTGGCACTACTATAGACCAGAACCCTATTCCCTATATAGTGGTACTACTATAGACCAGAACCCTATTCCCTATATAGTACACCAGAGCCCTACTACAGACCAGAACCCTATTCCCTATATAGTGGCACTACTATAGACCAGAACCCTATTCCCTATATAGTGGTACTACTATAGACCAGAACCCTATTCCCTATATAGTACACTACTACAGACCAGAACCCTATTCCCTATATAGTGGCACTACTATAGACCAGAACCCTATTCCCTATATAGTGGTACTACTATAGACCAGAACCCTATTCCCTATATAGTACACTACTACAGACCAGAACCCTATTCCCTATATAGTGGCACTACTATAGACCAGAACCCTATTCCCTATATAGTGGTACTACTATAGACCAGAACCCTATTCCCTATATAGTGGTACTACTATAGACCAGAACCCTATTCCCTATATAGTACACTACTACAGACCAGAACCCTATTCCCTATATAGTGGCACTACTATAGACCAGAACCCTATTCCCTATATAGTGGTACTACTATAGACCCTATTCCCTATATAGTGGTACTACTATAGACCCTATTCCCTACATAGTGGTACTACTATAGACCCTATTCCCTATATAGTGGTACTACTATAGAACCCTATTCCCTATATAGTGGTACTACTATAGACCAGAGCCCTATTCCCTATATAGTGGTACTACTATAGACCCTATTCCCTATATAGTGGTACTACTATAGACCAGAGCCCTATTCCCTATATAGTGGTACTACTATAGACCCCCTATTCCCTATATAGTGGTACTACTATAGACCAGAACCCTATTCCCTATATAGTGGTATTCTACTATAGACCAGAACCCTATTCCCTATATAGTGGTACTACTATAGACCAGAACCCTATTTCCTATACCCCATTCCTAGTGGTACTACTACAGACCAGAACCCTACTCCCTATATAGTGGTACTACTATAGACCAGAGCCCTATTCCCTATATAGTGGTACTACTATAGACCAGAGCCCTATTCCCTATATAGTGGTACTACTATAGACCAGAACCCTATTCCCTATATAGTGGTACTACTATAGACCAGAACCCTATTCCCTATATAGTGGCACTACTATAGACCAGAACCCTATTCCCTATATAGTGGTACTACTATAGACCAGAACCCTATTCCCTATATAGTACACTACTACAGACCAGAACCCTATTCCCTATATAGTGGCACTACTATAGACCAGAACCCTATTCCCTATATAGTGGTACTACTATAGACCAGAACCCTATTCCCTATATAGTGGTACTACTATAGACCAGAGCCCTATTCCCTATATAGTGGTACTACTATAGACCAGAACCCTATTCCCTATATAGTACACTACTACAGACCAGAACCCTATTCCCTATATAGTGGCACTACTATAGACCAGAACCCTATTCCCTATATAGTGGTACTACTATAGACCCCCTATTCCCTATATAGTGGTACTACTATAGACCCTATTCCCTATATAGTGGTACTACTATAGACCCTATTCCCTATATAGTGGTACTACTATAGACCCTATTCCCTATATAGTGGTACTACTATAGACCAGAGCCCTATTCCCTATATAGTGGTACTACTATAGACCCTATTCCCTATATAGTGGTACTACTATAGACCAGAACCCTATTCCCTATATAGTGGTACTACTATAGACCAGAACCCTATTCCCTATATAGTGGTACTACTATAGACCAGAGCCCTATTCCCTATATAGTGGTACTACTATAGACCAGAACCCTATTCCCTATATAGTACACTACTACAGACCAGAACCCTATTCCCTATATAGTGGCACTACTATAGACCAGAACCCTATTCCCTATATAGTGGTACTACTATAGACCAGAACCCTATTCCCTATATAGTACACTACTACAGACCAGAACCCTATTCCCTATATAGTGGCACTACTATAGACCAGAACCCTATTCCCTATATAGTGGTACTACTATAGACCAGAACCCTATTCCCTATATAGTGGTACTACTATAGACCCTATTCCCTATATAGTGGTACTACTATAGACCAGAGCCCTATTCCCTATATAGTGGTACTACTACAGACCAGAACCCTATTCCCTATATAGTGGTACTACTATAGACCCTATTCCCTATATAGTGGTACTACTATAGACCAGAACCCTATTCCCTATATAGTCATTGCGGTAATGCTAGTTAGCAACTTCTTTCAAACTGCACACAGACATATACAAAATGGTATCCGCAAGTTCATCTGACTCTGGGCAAAATAGATCATATCCTGTAAGTGTCTCTTTAAAAATGCACCTTATAGGCTTCATAGTGTCTCTTAAACTCTGTAGGTTTAAGAGAAGAGGATTCAGCGAGGGTGACAACAACACAAAGATGTCTCAGGTCCCGTTTAACAAAAAAAAAATCCTTCTGTTCTAAACAGTAGTAAATGACTTGTTGTTATCCTTCACAGGGTGGTCGTTGAGAAAGTAGAGGTTCATACAGGAATCTGTCCATGTTCAGACCAGAGACGTTGTGAGACCAGAGACGTTGTGAGACCAGAGACCAGAGGCGACTTGAGACCAGAGACGCTGTGAGACCAGAGACCAGAGACGTTGTGAGACCAGAGACCAGAGACGACTTGAGACCAGAGACGCTGTGAGACCAGAGACGTTGTGAGACCAGAGACGTTGTGAGACCAGAGACGTTGTGAGACCAGAGACGTTGTGAGACCAGAGACGCTGTGAGACCAGAGACGTTGTGAGACCAGAGACGTTGTGAGACCAGAGACCAGAGGCGACTTGAGACCAGAGACGCTGTGAGACCAGAGACCAGAGACGTTGTGAGACCAGAGACGTTGTGAGACCAGAGACGACTTGAGACCAGAGACGCTGTGAGACCAGAGACGTTGTGAGACCAGAGACGTTGTGAGACCAGAGACGTTGTGAGACCAGAGACGTTGTGAGACCAGAGACGCTGTGAGACCAGAGACGTTGCGAGACCAGAGACGTTGCGAGATCAGAGACGTTGAGACCAGAGACGTTGTGAGACCAGAGACGTTGTGAGACCAGAGACGACGTGAGACCAGAGACGTTGTGAGACCAGAGACGTTGTGAGACCAGAGACGTTGTGAGATCAGAGACCAGAGACGTTGTGTGACCAGAGACGTTATGAGACCAGAGACGACGTGAGACCAGAAACGACGTGAGACCAGAGACGTTGTGAGACCAGAGACGTTGTGAGACCAGAGACCAGAGACGTTATGAGACCAGAGACGCTGTGAGACCAGAGACGTTGTGAGACCAGAGACGTTGTGAGACCAGAGACGACGTGAGACCAGAGACGACGTGAGACCAGAGACGTTGTGAGACCAGAGACGTTGTGAGACCAGAGATGTTGTGAGACCAGAGACGTTATGAGATCAGAGACGTTGTGAGACCAGAGACGTTGTGAGACCAGAGACGTTGTGAGACCAGAGACGTTATGAGACCAGAGACGTTATGAGACCAGAGACGTTATGAGACCAGAGACATTGTGAGACCAGAGACGACGTGAGACCAGAGACGTTGTGAGACCAGAGACGTTATGAGACCAGAGACCAGAGACGTGAGACCAGAGACCAGAGACGTTGTGAGACCAGAGACGTTGTGAGACCAGAGACGTTGTGAGACCAGAGATCAGAGACGTTGTGAGACCAGAGACGTTGTGAGACCAGAGACCAGAGACGTTGTGAGACCAGAGACGTTGTGAGACCAGAGACGTTGTGAGATCAGAGACACTGTGAGACCAGAGACGTTGTGAGACCAGAGATCAGAGACGTTGTGAGACCAGAGATCAGAGACGTTGTGAGACCAGAGACGTTGTGAGACCAGAGATCAGAGACGTTGTGAGACCAGAGACGTTATGAGACCAGAGACGTTGTGAGACCAGAGACGTTGTGAGACCAGAGAGGTTGTGAGACCAGAGATCAGAGACGTTGTGAGACCAGAGACCAGAGACGTTGTGAGACCAGAGACATTGTGAGACCAGAGACGTTGTGAGACCAGAGACCAGAGACGTTGTGAGACCAGAGACGTTGTGAGACCAGAGACGTTGTGAGACCAGAGACGCTGTGAGACCAGAGACCAGAGACGTTGTGAGACCAGAGACGTTATGAGAACAGAGACGTTGTGAGACCAGAGACGTTGTGAGACCAGAGACGTTGTGAGACCAGAGACGCTATGAGACCAGAGACGCTGTGAGACCAGAGACGCTATGAGACCAGAGACGTTGTGAGACCAGAGACGTTGTGAGACCAGAGACGTTGTGAGACCAGAGACGTTGTGAGACCAGAGACCAGAGACGTTGTGAGACCAGAGACGTTGTGAGACCAGAGACCAGAGACGTTGTGAGACCAGAGACGTTGTGAGACCAGAGACGCTGTGAGACCAGAGACGTTGTGAGACCAGAGACGTTGTGAGACCAGAGACCAGAAACGCTGTGAGACCAGAGACGACGTGAGACCAGAGACGTTGTGAGACCAGAGATAGACAGGCTGAGAGGTTAATGAAAGAGCAGCATTAAGTGGGAGGAATTACAGAACCCCCCCCCAACATCCTGAAAATTGTGTTTTGGTCCAATAGCAACAGCTCCTTCTGAGATGCCCAATACCAGAGATGATAGAAAACAGAGAGATCAATAGCTAAATTACAACGGCTCCTTCTGAGATGCCCAATACCAGAGATGATAGAAAACAGAGAGAGAGATCAATAGCTAAATACAACGGCTCCTTCTGAGATGCCCAATACCAGAGATGATAGAAAACAGAGAGAGAGATCAATAGCTAAATACAACGGCTCCTTCTGAGATGCCCAATACCAGAGATGATAAAAAACAGAGAGATCAATAGCTACATACATATCAGTGTGGATGACGGATCACCACCTCAAGCTGAACCTCGGCAAGACGGAGCTGCTCTTCCTCCCGGGGAAGGACTGCCCGTTCCATGATCTCGCCATCACGGTTGACAACTCCATTGTGTCCTCCTCCCAGAGCGCCAAGAACCTTGGCGTGATCCTGGACAACACCCTGTCGTTCTCAACCAACATCAAGGCGGTGGCCCGTTCCTGTAGGTTCATGCTCTACAACATCCGCAGAGTACGACCCTGCCTCACACAGGAAGCGGCGCAGGTCCTCATCCAGGCACTTGTCATTTCCCGTCTGGATTACTGCAACTCGCTGTTGGCTGGGCTCCCTGCCTGTGCCATTAAACCCCTTCAACTCATCCAGAACGCCGCAGCCCGTCTGGTGTTCAACCTTCCCAAGTTCTCTCACGTCACCCCGCTCCTCCGCTCTCTCCACTGGCTTCCAGTTGAAGCTCGCATCCGCTACAAGACCATGGTGCTTGCCTACGGAGCTGTGAGGGGAACGGCACCTCAGTACCTCCAGGCTCTGATCAGGCCCTACACCCAAACAAGGGCACTGCGTTCATCCACCTCTGGCCTGCTCGCCTCCCTACCACTGAGGAAGTACAGCTCCCGCTCAGCCCAGTCAAAACTGTTCGCTGCCCTGGCCCCCCAATGGTGGAACAAACTCCCTCACGACGCCAGGACAGCGGAGTCAATCACCACCTTCCGGAGACACCTGAAACCCCACCTCTTTAAGGAATACCTAGGATAGGATAAGTAATCCCTCTCACCCCACCCCCCCTAAGTTTTAGATGCACTATTGTTAAGTGACTGTCCCACTGGATGTCCTAAGGTGAATGCACCAATTTGTAAGTCGCTCTGGATAAGAGCGTCTGCTAAATGACTTAAATGTAAATGTAAATGTAAAGCTAAATACAACGGCTCCTTCTGAGATGCCCAATACCAGAGATGATAAAAAACAGAGAGATCAATAGCTAAATACAACGGCTCCTTCTGAGATGCCCAATACCAGAGATGATAAAAAACAGAGGGATCAATAGCTAAATACAACGGCTCCTTCTGAGATGCCCAATACCAGAGATGATAGAAAACAGAGAGAGATGGGAGTTTACAGCAGCAGTGAGGAACATTTATAAGACAGAGGATCAACGCTGTATATAACATCCGTATACAATGAATCTTTAACTAGGTCCAGTACAGTGGACTCTCTGGCCTAGTGGTAGCCTAGTGGTTAGAGTGTAGAGGAGGTAGGTAGCCTAGTGGTTAGACTCTAGTGTAGAGAGTGTAGAGGCGGCAGGGTAGCCTAGTGGTTAGAGTGTAGAGGCGGCAGGGTAGCCTAGTGGTTAGAGTGTAGAGGCGGCAGGGTAGCCTAGTGGTTAGAGCGTTGGACTAGGTTGCAAGTTCAAACCCCTGAGCTGACAAGGTACAAATCTGTCGTTCTGCCCCTGAACAGGCAGTTAACCCACTGTTCCTAGGCCGTCATTGAAAATAAGAATTTGTTCTTAACCGACTTGCCTAGTTAAATAAAGGTAAAATTTAATTTAAAAAACCAGGGACAAACTACCAGGTAGACATGGACAAGCCGCTGACCTGAAGATTGGATTTAAAATACACTTGACTTAGGGGCCGGGCCTCCTGGTGACGCAGTGGTCTAAGGCCACCACAGATTCTGGGATCGAGCCCGGGTTCTGTCACAGGCGGCCGCGACCGGGAGGTCCATGGGGCGTCGTCCGGGTTAGGGGAGGGTTTTGACCGGCTGGGATATCCTTGTCCCATCGCGCTCTAGCGACCCCTGTGACGGGCCCGGGCGTAGTGCACACTGACACGCTCACCAGGTGTAAACGGTGTTTCCTCCGACACATTGGTGCGGCTGGCTTCCGGGTTGGATGTGCGCTGTGTCAAAGAAGCAGTTGGTTGGGGTCGTGTTTCGGGGGGGACGCACGGCTCTCCGACCGGGGAGTTGCAGCGATGAGACAAGACTGTAACTACCAATCGGGGAGAAAAAAGGGGTCAAAATAAATTGTACAAAAAGACACCTGACGTGAAAAGTGACGTTATCGTTTTATAGTCTATTTCTGGGTAATATAACCTGGTCTGCATGGACACACAGTGACCTGGGTAATATAACCTGGTCTGCATGGACACACAGTGACCTGGGTAATATAACCTGGTCTGCATGGACACACAGTGACCTGGGTAATATAACCTGGTCTGGTCTGCATGGACACACAGTGACCTGGGTAATATAACCTGGTCTGCATGGACACACAGTGACCTGGGTAATATAACCTGGTCTGCATGGACACACAGTGACCTGGGTAATATAACCTGGTCTGCATGGACACACAGTGACCTGGGTAATATAACCTGGTCTGCATGGACACACAGTGACCTGGGTAATATAACCTGGTCTGCATGGACACACAGTGACCTGGGTAATATAACCTGGTCTGCATGGACACACAGTGACCTGGGTAATATAACCTGGTCTGGTCTGCATGGACACACAGTGACCTGGGTAATATAACCTGGTCTGCATGGACACACAGTGACCTGGGTAATATAACCTGGTCTGCATGGACACACAGTGACCTGGGTAATGGTCTGCATGGAACCTGGTCTGGTCTGCATGGACACACAGTGAGCTGGGTAATATAACCTGGTCTGCATGGACACACAGTGACCTGGGTAATATAACCTGGTCTGCATGGACACACAGTGACCTGGGTCTGCATATAACCTGGTCTGGTCTGCATGGACACACAGTGACCTGGGTAATATAACCTGGTCTGCATGGACACACAGTGACCTGGGTAATATAACCTGGTCTGCATGGACACACAGTGACCTGGGTAATATAACCTGGTCTGCATGGACACACAGTGACCTGGGTAATATAACCTGGTCTGCATGGACACACAGTGACCTGGGTAATATAACCTGGTCTGCATGGACACACAGTGACCTGGGTAATATAACCTGGTCTGCATGGACACACAGTGACCTGGGTAATATAACCTGGTCTGCATGGACACACAGTGACCTGGGTAATATAACCTGGTCTGCATGGACACACAGTGACCTGGGTAATATAACCTCTGGCATGGACACACAGTGACCTAACCTGGTCTGCATGGACACACAGTGACCTGGGTAATATAACCTGGTCTGCATGGACACACAGTGACCTGGGTAATATAACCTGGTCTGCATGGACACACAGTGACCTGGGTAATATAACCTGGTCTGCATGGACACACAGTGACCTGGGTAATATAACCTGGTCTGCATGGACACACAGTGACCTGGGTAATATAACCTGGTCTGCATGGACACACAGTCCATGGGGGGTCAATATGATACATTGGTCAAATAGATGGAGGTGTGTTCGATTTACCTCGATTAGGCAACAAATGGTACCAGAAGTCCAGAAATCTACAAACATTGCCAGTCAAGCGAAAACAAACCAAGCGCACCAAGTATTTATGACATTTATGAAGTATTTATGAAATCTGTATTGGACCCAGATCCACAAAACATTCTCATGTTCTGTTGGAGGTCGAGAGGAGTTCAAGTGTTGTCGGTTCTAGACTCGAATACTCTGTAGTCTAGAACCTGTTGGTGGCAGCGTTAGTCCCTGAGTCGGTGGAACCCGGCAGGGTCTGGAGGTTGCCGTGCGGTCGTAGTCGTGACGATGACGGGCCTCCTCTTGGGCGGTATCTTGAGGGTTCCGTTGCGCTCTTTGACCTTGTACTCCAGCGTGCTGTGAGGTATCCCATAAACCACCTGGGCCTTGGAAACGCTCATCCTGCCCCCCATCACCATGGTGATAGCCTCCTCTAGCAGGTCGTGGTCGTACTGCCGGTAGCGCCCGCGCTTCTTCCTGGACTGCTTGTTCTCCCCGCTATGCTCCGCCCCTTCCTCAGGATCGTCCAATGAGGAGCAGCGGTGGTGGGGTGAGAGGTCAGGCAGGTCGAGGGAGGGCAGGAGGGAGCGGTGAAGTCTCAGCAGAGAGGAAGAGGTGGCAGCGATATTAGTGGTGGTGGTGCCATGGTGTGGTGGGGGGTGGTAGTGCAGGGGCTCAGCCAGGCTGCAAGGCTCAGGGAGAGGGGGAGCTGGTCTGGAGCGCGATCTGACCTGGGGGATACGGAGGTGAAGCTCCTCTCTGAGCTGGGGGGGTAGAGACCGGGACAAAACCCTCTGCAGGCCACGCTGGGTCAGACAAGACGAAGAGGAGGGAAGGAAGAGCATCTCTCCGTTCTCCTCCCTCGCTCCCAGCTCCGCCCAGGCCGCCACCCTCTGCAACACCAGCCGCACCTCCTCACCGTGCGCCGCCGCCACATCCTGTGAGGTCACATCCTGTGAGGTCACATCCTCCCCCAGCTCTGAGCGCAAGATTTCAAGGGGGATCCCGTAGAGAAGGGCAGCTCTGTTCTCCCGGAGACGACCAGACCTCACGTCTCTCAGAGCCTTGGACAGCAGCCCCACAGACAGCTCACTGGACCTCTGGGCATGGTGTTCCTCGGTCTGGTACGCCCCGGCTGCTCCCCAACGCTGCTGCTGCCTCCTAGTGGGGGGAGGACCAAACACCACCGTCAGGATCGGGGAAGGGGAGAGGGTTGACTCCTTTATGTCGTGCTGTACACGGTCTGTCATGAGCCGACGTCATCTGTGACAGCATTGTCGTTGAGTGACATCTCTGCGTGACTGTCGCACGAAGAGAGGCAGTGACATCATCTCTGTGCGACTGTCATATGAAGAAAAGGGGTGACATCATCTCTGTGCGACTGACACACGAAGAGAGGCAGTGACATCATCTCTGTGCGACTGTCATATAAAGAAAGGGAATGACATCATCTCTGTGCGACTGTCGCACGAAGAGAGGCAGTGACATCATCTCTGTGCGACTGTCACATTGAAGACAGGTTTGCAGAGTAGTTCATCCCTGTCCAGTATTTTGGTTAAAGGATTTCCGATCCACAACGTCATTAGGAAACAGGAACGATCCAGACTGTGACGTTACGGCTATACTGATACCAGAGGAATGTCCCAATTCATCCACCACTAGACAGTCTACAGCCTGGCTATACTGATACCAGAGGACTGTCCCAATTCATCCACCACTAGACAGTCTACAGCCTGGCTATACTGATACCAGAGGACTGTCCCAATTCATCCACCACTAGACAGTCTACAGCCTAGCTATACTGATACCAGAGGACTGTCCCATACATCCACCTCTAGACAGTCTACAGCCTGGCTATACTGAGAGGACTGTCCCAATTCATCCACCACTAGACAGTCTACAGCCTGGCTATACTGATACCAGAGCACTGTCCCAATTCATCCACCACTAGAGAGACAGTCTAATGATACAGACCACCTAACACTGTCCCACTACATCCACCACTAGACAGACAGTCTACCGATACAGACCACCTAACACTGTCCCACTACATCCACCACTAGACAGACAGTCTACTGGTACAGACCACCTAACACTGTCCCACTACATCCACCACTAGACAGACAGTCTACTGTCCCACCTAACACTGTCCCACTACATCTACCACTAGACAGACAGTCTACTGATACAGACCACCTAACACTGTCCCACTACATCCACCACCAGACAGTCTACTGATACAGACCACCTAACACTGTCCCACTACATCCACCACTAGACAGTCTACTGATACAGACCACCTAACACTGTCCCACTACATCCACCACTAGACAGTCTACTGATACAGACCACCTAACACTGTCCCACTACATCCACCATCAGACAGACAGTCTACTGATACAGACCACCTAACACTGTCCCACTACATCCACCATCAGACAGACAGTCTACTGGTACAGACCACCTAACACTGTCCCACTACATCCACCACTAGACAGTCTACTGATACAGACCACCTAACACTGTCCCACTACATCCACCACTAGACAGACAGTCTACTGATACAGACCACCTAACACTGTCCCACTACATCCACCAGTAGACAGACAGTCTACTGATACAGACCACCTAACACTGTCCCACTACATCCACCACTAGACAGACAGTCTACTGATACAGACCACCTAACACTGTCCCACTACATCCACCACTAGACAGTCTACTGGTACAGACCACCTAACACTGTCCCACTACATCCACCACTAGACAGTCTACTGATACAGACCACCTAACACTGTCCCACTACATCCACCACTAGACAGTCTACTGATACAGACCACCTAACACTGTCCCACTACATCCACCACTAGACAGACAGTCTACTGATACAGACCACCTAACACTGTCCCACTACATCCACCACTAGACAGACAGTCTACTGATACAGACCACCTAACACTGTCCCACTACATCCACCACTAGACAGTCTACTGATACAGACCACCTAACACTGTCCCACTACATCCACCACCAGACAGTCTACTGATACAGACCACCTAACACTGTCCCACTACATCCACCACAGACAGTCTACTGATACAGACCACCTAACACTGTCCCACTACATCCACCACTAGACAGACAGTCTACTGATACAGACCACCTAACACTGTCCCACTACATCCACCACTAGACAGACAGTCTACTGGTACAGACCACCTAACACTGTCCCACTATATCCACCACTAGACAGACAGTCTACTGATACAGACCACCTAACACTGTCCCACTACATCCACCACTAGACAGTCTACCGATACAGACCACCTAACACTGTCCCACTACATCCACCACCAGACAGTCTACTGATGTACAGACCACCTAACACTGTCCCACTACATCCACCACTAGACAGACAGTCTACTGATACAGACCACCGAACACTGTCCCACTAAATCCACCACAAGACAGACAGTCTACTGATACAGACCACCTAACACTGTCCCACTACATCCACCACAAGACAGACAGTCTACTGATACAGACCACCTAACACTGTCCCACTACATCCACCACTAGACAGACAGTCTACTGGTACAGACCACCTAACACTGTCCCACTACATCCACCACTAGACAGACAGTCTACCGATACAGACCACCTAACACTGTCCCACTACATCCACCACTAGACAGACAGTCTACTGGTACAGACCACCTAACACTGTCCCACTACATCCACCACAGACAGACAGTCTACTGGTACAGACCACCACTAACACTGTCCCACTAACACTCCCACCCACCACTAGACAGTCTACTGATACAGACCATCTAACACTGTCCCACTACATCCACCACTAGACAGACAGTCTACTGATACAGACCACCTAACACTGTCCCACTACATCCACCACTAGACAGTCTACTGATACAGACCACCTAACACTGTCCCACTACATCCACCACTAGACAGACAGTCTACTGATACAGACCACCTAACACTGTCCCACTACATCCACCACCAGACAGTCTACTGATACAGACCACCTAACACTGTCCCACTACATCCACCACTAGACAGTCTACTGATACAGACCACCTAACACTGTCCTACTACATCCACCACTAGACAGTCTACTGATACAGACCACCTAACACTGTCCCACTACATCCACCACCAGACAGACAGTCTACTGATACAGACCACCTAACACTGTCCCACTACATCCACCACTAGACAGACAGTCTACTGATACAGACCACCTAACACTGTCCCACTACATCCACCACTAGACAGACAGTCTACTGATACAGACCACCTAACACTGTCCCACTACATCCACCACTACACAGACAGTCTACTGATACAGACCACCTAACACTGTCCCACTACATCCACCACTAGACAGACAGTCTACTGATACAGACCACCTAACACTGTCCCACTACATCCACCACTAGACAGACAGTCTCCTGGTACAGACCACCTAACACTGTCCCACTACATCCACCACTAGACAGACAGTCTACTGATACAGACCACCTAACACTGTCCCACTACAGACAGTCTACTGATCTACAGACCACCTAACACTGTCCCACTACATCCACCACTAGACAGACAGTCTACTGATACAGACCACCTAACACTGTCCCACTACATCCACCACTAGACAGACAGTCTACTGATACAGACCACCTAACACTGTCCCACTACATCCACCACTAGACAGTCTACTGACAGACCACCTAACACTGTCCCACTGATCCACCACTAGACAGTCAGTCTACTGATACAGACCACCTAACACTGTCCCACTACATCCACCACTAGACAGTCTACTGATACAGACCACCTAACACTGTCCCACTACATCCACCACCAGACAGACAGTCTACTGATACAGACCACCTAACACTGTCCCACTACATCCACCACCAGACAGACAGTCTACTGATACAGACCACCTAACACTGTCCCACTACATCCACCACTACACAGACAGTCTACTGATACAGACCACCTAACACTGTCCCACTACATCCACCACTAGACAGACAGTCTACTGATACAGACCACCTAACACTGTCCCACTACATCCACCACTAGACAGACAGTCTACTGGTACAGACCACCTAACACTGTCCCACTACATCCACCACTAGACAGTCTCCTGGTACAGACCACCTAACACTGTCCCACTACATCCACCACTAGACAGTCTACTGATACAGACCACCTAACACTGTCCCACTACATCCACCACTAGACAGTCTACTGATACAGACCACCTAACACTGTCCCACTACATCCACCACTAGACAGACAGTCTACTGATACAGACCACCTAACACTGTCCCACTACATCCACCACTAGACAGTCTACTGATACAGACCATCCACCACTAGACAGTCTACTGTCCCACTACATCCACCACTAGACAGTCTACTGATACAGACCACCTAACACTGTCCCACTACATCCACCACTAGACAGTCTACTGATACAGACCACCTAACACTGTCCCACTACATCCACCACAGACAGACAGTCTACTGATACAGACCACCTAACACTGTCCCACTACATCCACCATCAGACAGACAGACAGTCTACTGGTACAGACCACCTAACACTGTCCCACTACATCCACCACTAGACAGTCTACTGATACAGACCACCTAACACTGTCCCACTACATCCACCACTAGACAGACAGTCTACTGATACAGACCACCTAACACTGTCCCACTACATCCACCACTAGACAGACAGTCTACTGATACAGACCACCTAACACTGTCCCACTACATCCACCACTAGACAGACAGTCTACTGATACAGACCACCTAACACTGTCCCACTACATCCACCACTAGACAGTCTACTGGTACAGACCACCTAACACTGTCCCACTACATCCACCACTAGACAGTCTACTGATACAGACCACCTAACACTGTCCCACTACATCCACCACTAGACAGTCTACTGATACAGACCACCTAACACTGTCCCACTACATCCACCACTAGACAGACAGTCTACTGATACAGACCACCTAACACTGTCCCACTACATCCACCACTAGACAGACAGTCTACTGATACAGACCACCTAACACTGTCCCACTACATCCACCACTAGACACT
The DNA here is from genome assembly GCF_021184085.1 of Oncorhynchus gorbuscha. NCBI lineage: Eukaryota > Metazoa > Chordata > Actinopteri > Salmoniformes > Salmonidae > Oncorhynchus > Oncorhynchus gorbuscha. Next base: position 616,944 of record NW_025745234.1, on the reverse strand, counting down.
ACTGAGACCACCTAACACTGTCCCACTACATCCACCACCAGACAGTCTACTGATACAGACCACCTAACACTGTCCCACTACATCCACCATCAGACAGTCTACTGATACAGACCACCTAACACTGTCCCACTACATCCACCACTAGACAGACAGTCTACTGATACAGACCACCTAACACTGTCCCACTACATCCACCACTAGACAGACAGTCTACTGGTACAGACCACCTAACACTGTCCCACTATATCCACCACTAGACAGACAGTCTACTGATACAGACCACCTAACACTGTCCCACTACATCCACCACTAGACAGTCTACCGATACAGACCACCTAACACTGTCCCACTACATCCACCACCAGACAGTCTACTGATGTAGACCACCTAACACTGTCCCACTACATCCACCACTAGACAGACAGTCTACTGATACAGACCACCTAACACTGTCCCACTACATCCACCACAAGACAGACAGTCTACTGATACAGACCACCTAACACTGTCCCACTACATCCACCACAAGACAGACAGTCTACTGATACAGACCACCTAACACTGTCCCACTACATCCACCACTAGACAGACAGTCTACTGGTACAGACCACCTAACACTGTCCCACTACATCCACCACTAGACAGACAGTCTACCGATACAGACCACCTAACACTGTCCCACTACATCCACCACTAGACAGACAGTCTACTGGTACAGACCACCTAACACTGTCCCACTACATCCACCATCAGACAGACAGTCTACTGGTACAGACCACCTAACACTGTCCCACTACATCCACCACTAGACAGTCTACTGATACAGACCATCTAACACTGTCCCACTACATCCACCACTAGACAGACAGTCTACTGATACAGACCACCTAACACTGTCCCACTACATCCACCACTAGACAGTCTACTGATACAGACCACCTAACACTGTCCCACTACATCCACCACTAGACAGACAGTCTACTGATACAGACCACCTAACACTGTCCCACTACATCCACCACCAGACAGTCTACTGATACAGACCACCTAACACTGTCCCACTACATCCACCACTAGACAGTCTACTGATACAGACCACCTAACACTGTCCTACTACATCCACCACTAGACAGTCTACTGATACAGACCACCTAACACTGTCCCACTACATCCACCACCAGACAGACAGTCTACTGATACAGACCACCTAACACTGTCCCACTACATCCACCACTAGACAGTCTACTGATACAGACCACCTAACACTGTCCCACTACATCCACCACTAGACAGACAGTCTACTGATACAGACCACCTAACACTGTCCCACTACATCCACCACTACACAGACAGTCTACTGATACAGACCACCTAACACTGTCCCACTACATCCACCACTAGACAGACAGTCTACTGATACAGACCACCTAACACTGTCCCACTACATCCACCACTAGACAGACAGTCTCCTGGTACAGACCACCTAACACTGTCCCACTACATCCACCACTAGACCGTCTACTGATACAGACCACCTAACACTGTCCCAGTACAGACAGTCTACTGATACAGACCACCTAACACTGTCCCACTACATCCACCACTAGACAGACAGTCTACTGATACAGACCACCTAACACTGTCCCACTACATCCACCACTAGACAGACAGTCTACCGATACAGACCACCTAACACTGTCCCACTACATCCACCACTAGACAGACAGTCTACTGATACAGACCACCTAACACTGTCCCACTACATCCACCACTAGACAGACAGTCTACTGATACAGACCACCTAACACTGTCCCACTACATCCACCACCAGACAGACAGTCTACTGGTACAGACCACCTAACACTGTCCCACTACATCCACCACTAGACAGACAGTCTACTGGTACAGACCACCTAACACTGTCCCACTACATCTACCACTAGACAGACAGTCTACTGATACAGACCACCTAACACTGTCCCACTACATCCACCACTAGACAGTCTACTGATACAGACCACCTAACACTGTCCCACTACATCCACCACTAGACAGTCTACTGATACAGACCACCTAACACTGTCCCACTACATCCACCACTAGACAGTCTACTGATACAGACCACCTAACACTGTCCCACTACATCCACCACTAGACAGTCTACTGATACAGACCACCTAACACTGTCCCACTACATCCACCATCAGACAGACAGTCTACTGATACAGACCACCTAACACTGTCCCACTACATCCACCATCAGACAGACAGTCTACTGGTACAGACCACCTAACACTGTCCCACTACATCCACCACTAGACAGTCTACTGATACAGACCACCTAACACTGTCCCACTACATCTACCACTAGACAGACAGTCTACTGATACAGACCACCTAACACTGTCCCACTACATCCACCACCAGACAGACAGTCTACTGATACAGACCACCTAACACTGTCCCACTACATCCACCACTAGACAGACAGTCTACTGGTACAGACCACCTAACACTGTCCCACTACATCCACCACTAGACAGTCTACTGATACAGACCACCTAACACTGTCCCACTACATCCACCACCAGACAGTCTACTGATACAGACCACCTAACACTGTCCCACTACATCCACCACTAGACAGACAGTCTACTGATACAGACCACCTAACACTGTCCCACTACATCGACCAATAGACAGACAGTCTACTGATACAGACCACCTAACACTGTCCCACTACAGACAGTCTACTGATACAGACCACCTAACACTGTCCCACTACAGACAGTCTACTGATACAGACCACCTAACACTGTCCCACTACAGACAGTCTACTGATACAGACCACCTAACACTGTCCCACTACATCCACCACTAGACAGACAGTCTCCTGGTACAGACCACCTAACACTGTCCCACTACTGTGAATTATGTTGTGGTTTTGCCGTACAGGCTAAATAGTGAAATATTGTATTGTCAATGCATGGTAAATAGTAATGACGGCATCTATCGGCTATGCATACTAAGTATCGTGCTAGTATGGACATTATGGACCAATGAGAGGAGAGACACTCACCCTGAGGCTTTGTGAATGGTGGGTGACGTGGACGCCGAGCTGGCAGAGTTCCGCTTGGAGAGGTCGAGCACACTGTCCGCTACGGGAGAAGGAATCAGACAACTAGTCAGACAACTAGTCAGAGGTCAGACACCTAGTCAGACAACTAGTCAGACGTCAGACAACTAGTCAGAGGTCAGACACCTAGTCAGACAACTAATCAGAGGTCAGACAACTAGTCAGAGGTCAGACAACTAGTCAGACAACTAGTCCGAGGTCAGACAACTAGTCAGAGGTCAGACACCTAGTCAGACACCTAGTCAGACACCTAGTCAGAGGTCAGACACCTAGTCAGTCAACTAGTCAGAGGTCAGACACCTAGTCAGACAACTAGTCAGAGGTCAGACACCTAGTCAGAGGTCAGACACCTAGAGGTCAGACAACTCGTCAGAGGTTGAGCACACTGTCCGCTACGGGAGGAGGAATCAGACAGCTAGTCAGAGGTCAGACAACTAGTCAGAGGTCAGACAACTAGTCAGACAACTAGCCAGAGGTCAGACACCTAGTCAACTAGTCAGAGGTCAGACAACTAGTCAGACAACTAGTCAGAGGTCAAACAACTAGTCAGAGGTCAGGCAACTGGTCAGAGGTCAGACAACTAGTCGGAGGTCAGACAACTAGTCAGAGGTTGAGCACACTGTCCGCTACGGGAGGAGGAATCAGACAACTAGTCAGAGGTCAGACAACTAGTCAGAGGTCAGACAACTAGTCAGAGGTTGAGCACACTGTCCGCTACGGGAGGAGGAATCAGACAGCTAGTCAGAGGTCAGACAACTAGTCAGAGGTCAGACAACTAGTCAGACAACTAGCCAGAGGTCAGACACCTAGTCAACTAGTCAGAGGTCAGACAACTAGTCAGACAACTAGTCAGAGGTCAAACAACTAGTCAGAGGTCAGGCAACTGGTCAGAGGTCAGACAACTAGTCGGAGGTCAGACAACTAGTCAGACAGCTAGTAGGAGGTCAGACAACTAGTCAGAGGTCAGACAACTAGTCAACTAGTCGGAGGTCAGACAACTAGTCAGACAGCTAGTCGGAGGTCAGACAACTAGTCAGAGGTCAGAAACCTAGTCAGAGGTCAGAAACCTAGTCAGAGGTCAGAAACCTAGTCAGAGGTCAGGCAACTAGTCAGAGGTCAGGCAACTAGTTAGAAATGTGTGGGTTCTAGGTCATGTTGGGTTCTCTACCTGGTGTAGCTCTAGGTCCTGTTGGGTTCTCTACCTGGTGTGGCTCTAGGTCCTGTTGGGTTCTCTACCTGGTATTGGTTCTAAGTCCTGTTGGGTTCTCAGTCCTGTTGGGTTCCCTACCTGGTGTGGCTCTAGGTCCTGTTGGGTTCTCTACATGGTGTGGTTCTAAGTCCTGTTGGGTTCTCTACCTGGTGTGGCTCTAGGTCCTGTTGGGTTCTCTACCTGGTGTGGCTCTAGGTCCTGTTGGGTTCTCTACCTGGTGTGGCTCTAGGTCCTGTTCGGTTCTCTACCTGGTGTGGCTATCGGTCCTGTTGGGTTCTCTACCTGGTGTGGCTCTAGGTCCTGTTGGGTTCTCTACCTGGTATTGGTTCTAGGTACTGTTGGGTTCTCTACCTGGTATTGGTTCTAGGTCCTGTTGGGTTCTCTACCTGGTATTGGTTCTAGGTCCTGTTGGGTTCTCTACATGGTATTGGTTCTAGGTCCTGTTGGGTTCTCTACATGGTGTGGTTCTAGGTCCTGTTGGGTTCTCTACCTGGTGTGGCTCTAGGTCCTGTTGGGTTCTCTACCTGGTATTGGTTCTAGGTCCTGTTGGGTTCTCAATCCTGTTGGGTTCCCTACCTGGTGTGGCTCTAGGTCCTATTGGGTTCTCTACCTGGTATTGGTTCTAGGTCCTGTTGGGTTCTATACGTGGTGTGGTTCTAGGTCAAAGATGGGACAAGGATTCTAATATACCATAACCTTTTGCATAAACGAGGAAGAATTCTAAACAAAAATGAAACCAGCAATGCTAGTTAGCAACGGCTCTGGTCCCAATGAATCTGTGTATTTCCCAAAGCTACAACGTTATCCTGACCTGGGTAATCCTCAACAACGTTATCCTGACCTGGGTAATCCTCAACAACGTTATCCTGACCTGGGTAATCCTCAACAACGTTATCCTGACCTGGGTAATCCTCAACCTAGGTGCTACAACATTATCCTGACCTGGGTAATCCTCAACCTAGGTGCTACAACGTTATCCTGACCTGGGTAATCCTCAACAACGTTATCCTGACCTGGGTAATCCTCAACAATGTTATCCTGACCTGGGTAATCCTCAACAACGTTATCCTGACCTGGGTAATCCTCAACCTAGGTGCTACAACGTTATCCTGACCTGGGTAATCCTCAACCTAGGTGCTACAACGTTATCTTGACCTGGGTAATCCTCAACAACGTTATCCTGACCTGGGTAATCCTCAACCTAGGTGCTACAACATTATCCTGACCTGGGTAATCCTCAACAACGTTATCCTGACCTGGGTAATCCTCAACAACATTATCCTGACCTGGGTAATCCTCAACAACGTTATCCTGACCTGGGTAATCCTCAACCTAGGTGCTACAACGTTATCCTGACATGGGTAATCCTCAACAACGTTATCCTGACCTGGGTAATCCTCAACAACGTTATCCTGACCTGGGTAATCCTCAACCTAGGTGCTACAATGTTATCCTGACCTGGTTAATCCTCAACCTGGGTGCTACAACGTTATCCTGACCTGGGTAATCCTCAACAACGTTATCCTGACCTGGGTAATCCTCAACCTAGGTGCTACAACGTTATCCTGACCTGGGTAATCCTCAACCTAGGTGCTACAAAGTTATCCTGACCTGGTTAATCCTCAACCTGGGTGCTACAACGTTATCCTGACCTGGGTAATCCTCAACAACGTTATCCTGACCTGGGTAATCCTCAACCTAGGTGCTACAAAGTTATCCTGACCTGGGTATCCTCAACAACGTTATCCTGACCTGGGTAATCCTCAACCTAGGTGCTACAAAGTTATCCTGACCTGGGTATCCTCAACAACGTTATCCTGACATGGGTAATCCTCAACAACGTTATCCTGACCTGGGTATCCTCAACCTAGGTGCAACAACGTTATCCTGACCTGGGTACCCTCAACCTAGGTGCTACAACATTATCCTGACCTGGGTAATCCTCAACAACATTATCCTGACCTGGGTAATCCTCAACAACGTTATCCTGACCTGGGTAATCCTCAACAACGTTATCCTGACCTGGGTAATCCTCAACAACGTTATCCTGACCTGGGTATCCTCAACAACGTTATCCTGACCTGGGTAATCCTCAACAACGTTATCCTGACCTGGGTAATCCTCAACAACGTTATCCTGACCTGGGTAATCCTCAACAACGTTATCCTGACCTGGGTAATCCTCAACAACGTTATCCTGACCTGGGTAATCCTCAACCTTGGTGTGGGTTCTCTCCCAGAGCAGCCTACTACAAAGCAGGATCAAACAGTTAACCAGGTATCGTTGATAAGCACGGATGTTATAAATATCACCCGGGACTATGAGCCGCAGTGTTCGGCGTTCTTCCTTTCTGTTGTCCTGGAGTCTACAACTCCAGCACCTGAGGAAAGTACCAGGATGTACCTAATGTTCTTCGGCTTTTCAACTTTGATAAGCAACGAGAAATAATTCATTTAAAAATAACAACAACAAAAAAGAGAAACTTATAGATATGAGTTTTCGGGTGTTGAATCAATCGACCCTTCGCTAAAACCCTCTGGTTCTCTTGGATGCTGATGCAACCTCTGGTTCCCTTGAATACTGATGCAACCTCTGGTTCCCTTGGATACTGATACAACCTCTGGTTCCCTTGGATACTGATACAACCTCTGGTTCCCTTGGTTCTGGTTCCTTGGATACTGATGCAACCTCTGGTTCCCTTGGATACTGACGCAACCTCTGGTTCAAAATGATGCAACCTCTGATGCAACCTCTGGTTCCCTTGGATACTGATGCAACCTCTGGTTCCCTTGGATACTGATGCAACCTCTGGTTCCCTTGGATACTGATGCAACCTCTGGTTCCCTTGGATACGGATACAACCTCTGGTTCCCTTGGATACTGATGCAACCTCTGGTTCCCTTGGATACTGATGCAACCTCTGGTTCCCTTGGATACTGATGCAACCTCTGGTTCCCTTGGATACTGGTTCCCTTGGATACTGATGCAACCTCTGGTTCAAAATGATGCAACCTCTGGTTCCCTTGGATACGGATGCAACCTCTGGTTCCCTTGGATACTGATGCAACCTCTGGTTCCCTTGGATACTGATGCAAACTCTGGTTCCCTTGGATACTGATACAACCTCTGGTTCAAAATGATGCAACCTCTGGTTCCCTTGGATACTGATACAACCTCTGGTTCCCTTGGATACTGATACAACCTCTGGTTCAAAATGATGCAACCTCTGGTTCCATTGGATACTGATACAACCTCTGGTTCCCTTGGATACTGATGCAACCTCTGGTTCCATTGGATACTGATGCAACCTCTGGTTCCCTTGGATACTGATACAACCTCTGGTTCCCTTGGATACTGATGCAACCTCTGGTTCCCTTGGATACTGACACAACCTCTGGTTCCCTTGGATACTGATGCAACCTCTGGTTCCCTTGGATACTGATACAACCTCTGGTTCCCTTGGATACTGATACAACCTCTGGTTCAAAATGATGCAACCTCTGGTTCCATTGGATACTGATGCAACCTCTGGTTCCCTTGGATACTGATGCAATCTCCGACAGCGTTTTCCCCCGGAACCCCATTTTCCCCTTCTAACCGTTGGAGAAATCTCCTCACAATGATCTCAAACTATGTTTTTAATACACGCAATGAAAATAAACACGGCTAAATCAGGAAACTCTTGTTGTGGTGGATTGTCGCTACAACGTCTTCACGGGGGAAACCTGGTCAAGTTGTTTCGTAGTGTGGCTAGCCACTGAATACACCCTGTATAGTACGAGTTACTAACCCATTTTGGGATTATAAAAGTGCTTTCAAATCGTTTGCTGATGTCGACAGCCAAGATGAGTTCAAATTCCTAATATAGCCATCTTAGCTAGCAAACATCCATTTAGAGAAAACAAGTTCTAGCAAGCGGCTAGCTAGCGTTAACAACGTTTGGTGGTCAATAAGAAAGAGCTAGCTCTAACTAGCTCTAAGCTAACCAGCTGAGCTAAGTTAACCAGCTGAGCTAGCTAACCAGCTGAGCTAAGCTAACCAGCTGAGCTAGCAAATACTAACAAAAATATAGTTTTGTGATTCTGATAATACTCCCAACAGGCTCTGCATTTCAGGAATCAGTACCTGGTGCGCTGTTTAATTATTTACACGTTTCCCACTGCCCTTCATGCGTTTCGGGCTCGACTACAGTTGCTATACATTTCAGGGCGGGGCTTAGCGAAACAGTCAATTAGACCTTGCCCATTTTAAGCTCATCTTTAAATAAAAAAAACAATGTAAAAATAGTTAAGGCAAGTTGGCTGGCTAACTCATTGTTCCCGCTTTGTAGTATACCCCACCTGGTGTGGGTTCTAAGGCCTGTTGCGCTCTCTACCCGGTGTGGGTTCTAAGCCCTGTTGCGCTCTCTACCCGGTGTGGGTTCTAAGCCCTGTTGGGATCTCTGCCCGGTGTGGGTTCTAAGCCCTGTTGGGCTCTCTACCCGGTGTGGGTTCTAAGCCCTGTTGGGCTCTCTACCCGGTGTGGGTTCTAAGTCCTGTTGGGATCTCTGCCCGGTGTGGGTTCTAAGCCCTGTTGAGCTCTCTACCCGGTGTGGGTTCTAAGCCCTGTTGGGCTCTCTACCTGGTGTGGGTTCTAAGCCCTGTTGGGCTCTCTACCTGGTATTGGTTCTATGTCCTGTTGGGTTCTCTCCCTGGTGTTTGTTCTAAGTCCTGTTGGGTCCTCTACCTGGTGTGGGTTCTCTACCTGGTATGGGTTCAAAGTCCGGTTGGGTCCTCTACCTGGTGTGGGTTCTAAGTCCTGTTGGGTTCTCTATCTGGTATTGGTTCTATGTCCTGTTGGGTTCTCTATCTGGTGTTGGTTCTCTACCTGGTATGGGTTACAAGTCCTGTCGAGTTCTCTTCCTGGTGTGGGTTCTATGTCCTGTCGGGTTCTCTACCTGGTGTGGGTTCCTCCTCCTGGTTCCGTGTCAGAGTGAGGTCTAGAGGTGAGTCGAGGTCAGAACGCTGGGAGCCTGTGGTGGTGGTAAGGCGTGTCTTGGAGGCGTACTCAATGGCAAACTGCCTCACCATCCTCTTCATCAGTTCCTGGGCTACCAGAGGGACGTTAGGGTCTCCACTGGACACCAGCTCTGGACAGACAGCCAATCACAGGTAAACACACTGTCTACGTACATTTATCTCAGCCAATCACAGGTAAGCACACTGTCTACGTACATTTATCTCAGCCAATCACAGGTAAACACACTGTCTACGTACATTTATCTTAGCGCGTATAAACCAGGTAGCCAACGATGCTACGTAGCGCTGTTAGCATTAAGAGTGTAAACCAGGTAGCCAACGATGCTACGTAGTGCTGTTATCATTAAGAGTGTAAACCAGGTAGCCAACGATGCTACGTAGCGCTGTTAGCATTAAGAGTGTCAACCAGGTAGCCAACGATGCTACGTAGCGCTGTTAGCATTAAGAGTGTAAACCAGGTAGCCAACGATGCTACGTAGTGCTGTTATCATTAAGATTGTAAACCAGGTAGCCAACGATGCTACGTAGCGCTGTTAGCATTAAGAGTGTCAACCAGGTAGCCAACGATGCTACGTAGCGCTGTTAGCATTAAGAGTGTAAACCAGGTAGCCAACGATGCTACGTAGCGCTGTTATCATTAAGAGTGTAAACCAGGTAGCCAACGATGCTACGTAGCGCTGTTAGCATTAAGAGTGTAAACCAGGTAGCCAACGATGCTACGTAGCGCTGTTAGCATGAAGAGTGTAAACCAGGTAGCCAACGATGCTACGTAGCGCTGTTAGCATTAAGAGTGTAAACGCCGTCATCTCTGTTCTAGTCGGACGGGGACTCACCTTTCTTATGGAACACAGCCTGGAGGAACCTGTGAGCTGATAGGCTGCTGTCCGAGAGGGAAGGGGCTTGGGAGGGCGTGTCGTCTGAGGGGGAGGCGGCCACTGGGACATGGTCCTATTAGAGGAGGAAGAGACAATGACATCACCGACGCGTCGTAACAACACATACAAAACCGCAACAACGCCGTAGGGGCGTTCCTCTGCCCAGACGCCTGCCAGATCTTACAACGTCTGGATCCTTATTTTATATATCAGCTAACTGCATCATGATGTCCATGACGCAGTCCATGACGTGGCGCGCAACCATTGGTTGATGCACGCAACGTCTGAGCAGAGGAACACAACCAATTTCAGTGAGAGAGCTGGAACTAAACTGAAGCTTTTCCCTGAGAGAGCTGGAACAAGACTGAAGCGTTTCCGTGAGAGAGCTGGAACAAGACTGAAGCGTTTCCGTGAGAGAGCTGGAACAAGACTGAACTGTGAGAGAGCTGGAACTAACTGTTTCTATGAGAGAGCTGGAACTAACTGAAGCGTTTCTATGAGAGAGCTGGAACTAAACTGAAGCGTTTCAGTGAGAGAGCTGGAACTAAACTGAAGCTTTTCAGTGAGAGAGCTGGAACTAAACTGAAGCTTTTCAGTGAGAGAGCTGGAACTAAACTGAAGCGTTTCAGTGAGAGAGCTGGAACTAAACTGAAGCGTTTCAGTGAGAGAGCTGGAACTAAACTGAAGCGTTTCAGTGAGAGAGCTGGAACTAAACTGAAGCGTTTCAGTGAGAGAGCTGGAACTAACCTGAAGCTTTTCAGTGAGAGAGCTGGAACTAAACTGAAGCGTTTCCGTGAGAGAGCAGGAACTAGACTGAAGCGTTTCAGTGAGAGAGCTGGAACTAAACTGAAGCGTTTCAGTGAGAGCTGGAACTAAACTGAAGCTTTTCAGTGAGAGAGCTGGAACTAAACTGAAGCTTTTCAGTGAGAGAGCTGGAACTAAACTGAAGCGTTTCAGTGAGAGAGCTGGAACTAAACTGAAGCGTTTCAGTGAGAGCTGGAACTAAACTGAAGCGTTTCAGTGAGAGAGCTGGAACTAAATCAAGACAGAAAATAGCAGTCCGTTTGTATCACGGAGCTGAACTTACATTGATCAGCAGGCTGCAGAAGGAACAACTGGCCTTCACTGCCCAGTCCTCTAGCTCCTCGGGTTCACAGTCTGGAAACACACACACACACACACACACACACACACACACACACACACACACACACACACACACACACACACACACACACACACACACACACACACACACACACACACACACACACACACACACACACACACACACACACACACACACACACACACACACACACACGATCATATGTCAAAGACAAGACTCATGCCTAACACAAAATCAAAATACACACACACACACACACACACACACACACACACACACACACACACACACACACACACACACACACACACACACACACACACACACACACACACACACACACACACACACACACACACACACACACACACACACACACACACACACACACACACACACACACACACACACACACACGATCATATGTCAAAGACAAGACTCATGCCTAACACAAAATACCTGTACGGAAACACACACACACACACACACACACACACACACACACACACACACACACACACACACACACACACACACACACACACACACACACACACACACACACACACACACACACACACACACACACACACACACACACACACACACACTGACACTCACCATCAAAAATATTGAGGTCTCTGAGCAGCAACGGGCCATAGATTCCCTCCAGAATGCTCTCGAACCCTGGAATACACATGTAGCCTAGTGGTTAGAGTGTAGAGGAGGCAGGTAGCCTAGTGGTTAGAGTGTAGAGGAGGCAGGTAGCCTAGTGGTTAGAGTGTAGAGGAGGCAGGTAGTCTAGTGGTTAGAGTGTAGAGGAGGCAGGTAGTCTAGTGGTTAGAGTGTAGAGGAGGCAGGTAGCCTAGTGGTTAGAGTGTAGAGGAGGCAGGTAGTCTAGTGGTTAGAGTGTAGAGGAGGCAGGTAGTCTAGTGGTTAGAGTGTAGAGGAGGCAGGTAGCCTAGTGGTTAGAGTGTAGAGGAGGCAGGTAGTCTAGTGGTTAGAGTGTAGAGGAGGCAGGTAGCCTAGTGGTTAGAGTGTAGAGGAGGCAGGTAGTCTAGTGGTTAGAGTGTAGAGGAGGCAGGTAGTCTAGTGGTTAGAGTGTAGAGGAGGCAGGTAGTCTAGTGGTTAGAGTGTAGAGGAGGCAGGTAGTCTAGTGGTTAGAGTGTAGAGGAGGCAGGTAGTCTAGTGGTTAGAGGTAGAGGAGGCAGGTAGCCTAGTGGTTAGAGTGTTGAGGAGGCTAGTCTAGTGGTTAGAGTGTAGAGGAGGCAGGTAGTCTAGTGGTTAGAGGTAGAGGAGGCAGGTAGCCTAGTGGTTAGAGTGTAGAGGAGGCAGGTAGTCTAGTGGTTAGAGTGTAGAGGAGGCGGGTAGTCTAGTGGTTAGAGTGTAGAGGAGGCAGGTAGACTAGTGGTTAGAGTGTAGAGGAGGCAGGGTAGTCTAGTGGTTAGAGTGTAGAGGAGGCAGGTAGTCTAGTGGTTAGAGGAGGCAGGTAGCCTAGTGGTTAGAGTGTAGAGGAGGCAGGTAGCCTTTAGAGTGTAGAGGAGGCA